>NC_080720.1:4820851-4883351 GCF_019097595.1 Hemibagrus wyckioides
GATAACACAACCAGGACAATATAACACAACATGACCATGATAACACAACCAGGACAACATGACCATGATAACACAACCAGGACAACATGACCATGATAACACAACCAGGACAATATAACACAACATGACCATGATAACACAACCAGGACAACATGACCATGATAACACAACCAGGACAACATGACCATGATAACACAACCAGGACAATATAACACAACATGACCATGATAACACAACCAGGACAACATGACCATGATAACACAACCAGGACAACATGACCATGATAACACAACCAGGACAATATAACACAACATGACCATGAGAACACAACCAGCACAACATGACCATGATAACACAACCAGGACAACATGACACAACATGACCATGATAACACAACCAGGACAACACAACCAGGACAACATGACCATGATAACACAACCAGGACAACATGACCATGATAACACAACCAGGACAACATGACCATGATAACACAACCAGGACAACATGACCATGATAACACAACCAGGACAATATAACACAACATGACCATGATAACACAACCAGGACAACACAACCAGGACAACATGACCATGATAACACAACCAGGACAACATGACCATGATAACACAACCAGGACAACATGACCATGATAACACAACCAGACAATATAACACAACATGACCATGATAACACAACCAGGACAACACAACCAGGACAACATGACCATGATAACACAACCAGGACAACATGACCATGATAACACAACCAGGACAACATGACCATGATAACACAACCAGGACAACATGACCATGATAACACAACCAGGACAATATAACACAACATGACCATGATAACACAACCAGGACAACATGACCATGATAACACAACCAGGACAACATGACCATGATAACACAACCAGGACAACATGACCATGATAACACAACCAGGACAATATAACACAACATGACCATGATAACACAACCAGGACAACATGACCATGATAACACAACCAGGACAACATGATCATGATAACACAACCAGGACAATATAACACAACATGACCATGATAACACAACCAGGACAACATGACCATGATAACACAACCAGGACAACATGACCATGATAACACAACCAGGACAATATAACACAACATGACCATGAGAACACAACCAGCACAACATGACCATGATAACACAACCAGGACAACATGACACAACATGACCATGATAACACAACCAGGACAACACAACCAGGACAACATGACCATGATAACACAACCAGGACAACATGACCATGATAACACAACCAGGACAACATGACCATGATAACACAACCAGGACAACATGACCATGATAACACAACCAGGACAACATGACCATGATAACACAACCAGGACAACATGACCATGATAACACAACCAGGACAATATAACACAACATGACCATGATAACACAACCAGGACAACACAACCAGGACAACATGACCATGATAACACAACCAGGACAACATGACCATGATAACACAACCAGGACAACATGACCATGATAACACAACCAGGACAATATAACACAACATGACCATGATAACACAACCAGGACAACACAACCAGGACAACATGACCATGATAACACAACCAGGACAACATGACCATGATAACACAACCAGGACAACATGACCATGATAACACAACCAGGACAACATGACCATGATAACACAACCAGGACAACATGACCACGACCTTGACATGACCTGACACGGCCTGGCTGGGATGGGTTAGGATTCAGGATGAAAGATAACACAACATTTTTTTCTTTCATTACTTCTAATTAAGGGTTGTTCAAGTTCTTCATAAATGAATCAAAGTAATGTTTAATGTAATCAAACAGTGACTCAGCTACAGATAAAAAAAACAACTTATCCCCTGACTCAGAGAAATAAAACACACACACACACACACATCATCAACTCATGAAAATGATAAAACTGCACCTAAATATAATATATTGGAATAAGCACACACACACACACACACACACCAACTCATGAAAATGTTACAACAGCAACCTCATACAGACATATACACTCACTGTATTTTTGTTAATATGTGTGTGTGTGTGTGTGTGTGTGTGGTTTCTAAATGCGCTTGTGTTGGGAATCAGCTGAGTTCTCCTCTGCAGTCATTAACAGAGTAGCACAAGGTCAGCACACACACACACACACACACACACACAGCTCTCTCTCTACACAGATACACATCTTTGAGAGGCTGCACTCAGTCAATAACGGAAAAACAGAGATGCTTCCTCACAATGGATGCATTGGAGACAGATCCAGGGCAGAAAAAAACAATAAAAAATAAATCAGATATAAAATCTCTTATGACGTAACAAATCATTCTGTGATAGAGAAATAGGTTATTCTTTAAAATTCTGTTTCTCTGAATGTAAGGTGATGGTATGGAATGACATGGCTATACTTTAGAAACACACACACACACACACACACTTGGGGTAAATGACATCCTCGTTCTTTAAGATCTCATTCTTAAATAACTCTGCATCACTTTCTGTTTCCTGCTACAAACTTTACAGAGGCGTGGCGTAAAGGGGCGGGGCACTTCCTAGGGCACCACCTCCCACGGTGTAGTTCAGTTCATGTTTATCGATTACAGTAAACCCTTCTGCCAGTCTGCATGACATCACTGAAGACCTCGCTGTGGTTTGAGGAAGACATTTACAGGAAAGATGTGTGGGCGGAGTCTGATGCTCGTAGCTCCAGAGCAAAAACTACAAAACAGCAAACTTCACACACCTAACATGTTAAATGTGAGATAAACAGGGTCGTTAATATTCGGCTGAATTGTTTCTTTTAAATGAATATAAATATACTTTAATAAACTAAAGGGGCTTCTCATACTGGAAATAGTTTCCCCTGGGTCCTAGTAACCTCCAGTTTAACAGAATCCTGGGTTATCTTGATGGTTCACACTGCTCATACTTTACCCAGGATTAACTATTAATCCTAATCTGATGTTTCACACTCTACATCCCTAAACCCTGGCTTAACCTGGCTTAAGCATCAACAGCCCTGATTGGAGTAATCCAGCTCGCTTTAAATAACGGCTCACCTCACGCTTTCACATCAATGAGGAAGAACTGTTCTGTTATCTTTCTCAGCTTCATCATCTCTCTCGCTCCTTTTTACATCTGGTTATTCAAGCGTTTGTTCTTTTGTTGATATGCAACTTCTGCTCATCTTTCAGTATGGCTCATCTCCACCTCGCTACGGTGCAACGTTTCTGTGATGTTTAGCGTATTTAGCGTATGCCTGACTCTATCTACAGAGTCATTTTTACATTTTTAATTCTTCCTGGTTTTCACGAAAGATGTAGCTAATGCTATGTAGCGTCTCACCAAACAAACAAACAAACAAACAGACACACACACATACATGAATTAATGAATGAATGAATGAATGAATGAATGAATAAATAAATAAATAAATAAATAAATAAATAAATAAATAAATAAATAAATGAATGAATGAATGAATGAATGAATGAATGAATGAATGAATAAATGAATGAACAGACAAACACACACATACCTGAATAAATAAATAAAGAAAGAAAGAAAGAAAGAAAGATACCCAAATGAATGAAAGAATGAATAAATAAATAGATAAATAAACAGACAAACAAGCAAACAATCAAACACACATAGCTGAATGAATAAATACATAAATAGACAAACAAACACATACCTGAATGAATGAATGAATAAATAAATAAAAAATAAATAAAAACACCTACCTGAATGAATGAATGAATGAATGAATGAACAGACAAACACACACATACCTGAATGAATAAATAAATAAATAAGTAAATAAATAAATAAATAAAGAAATAAAGAAATAAAGAAATAAAGAAATAAAGAAAGAAAGAAAGATACCCAAATGAATGAAAGAATGAATAAATAAATAGATAAATAAACAGACAAACAAGCAAACAATCAAACACACATAGCTGAATGAATAAATAAATAAATAAATAAAAACACCTACCTGAATGAATGAATGAATGAATGAATGAATGAATAAACAGACAAACAACCAAACAAACACACACATACCTGAATAAAGAAAGAAAGAAAGAAAGAAAGATACCCAAATGAATGAAAGAATGAATAAATAAATAGATAAATAAACAGACAAACAAACAAACAATCAAACACACATAGCTGAATGAATAAATACATAAATAGACAAACAAACACATACCTGAATGAATGAATGAATAAATAAATAAAAAATAAATAAAAACACCTACCTGAATGAATGAATGAATGAATGAATGAATGAATGAATGAATGAATAAACAGACAAACAACCAAACAAACACACACATACCTGAATAAATAAATAAATAAATAAATAAATAAATAAATAAAGAAAGAAAGAAAGAAAGAAAGAAAGAAAGAAAGATACCAAAATGAATGAATGAATAAAAACAAACACCTACCTGAATAAATGAATGAATAAATGAATAAATAGATAAATAAACAGACAAACAAGCAAAAAATGAAACACACACATAGCTGAATGAATGAATGAATGAATGAATGAATGAATGAATAAACAAATAGACAAAACAAACAACCAAACAAACATACACATACCTGAATAAAGAAAGAAGAAAGAAAGAAAGAAAGAAAGAAAGAAAGAAAGAAAGAAAGAAAGAAAGAAAGAATGAAGAAAAACAAACACCTACCTGAATGAATGAATGAATGAATGAATGAATGAATGAATGAATAGATATATAAACAGACAAACAAGCAAACAATCAAACACACACATAGCTGAATGAATAGATAGATAGATAGATAGATAGATAGATAGATAGATAGATAGATAGATAGATAGATAGATAGATAGATAGATAGATAGATAGATAGACAATCGAACCCAAATGAATGAATAAATGAATGAATAAAAACAAACAAACAAACAAATAAATAAAACAAAACATATTAGCACATTCAGGTTGGAGTTACAGCTGGAGCTGCTGTTAGAGCTGCTGTTAATTACTGCTTTTGGATCTTTTTTAAAAAAATTCTTTCTCTCTCACATCAACTTGAATGTCATAGTAGGAGAATGATTCCCTCTTTTTACTATTTCAAATCAGATGGGTCAATCGTGAACTCGACATGGGCGTTAATTAGCCGAGTTCAGAAAGTGACAGTCACGTAACTGATGTATTTATTGCCCCAGAAAACTCCCTTCAGGGTAATAATGCCAGTTTCTGCACCTGGATGAAACAAAATCTCAAACTGTATTTTTTTTAATAAGAAAATTAAGGCATGTGTGAGCATGTAGTATGAGATAAAGCTGTAACACTGTTATTTAGTGAATAATGCAACAAACTGCAGTGGACACACACTAATACACTCCTCTGCATTGTTAACCCGTGCAGCTCGGACAGATCGGATACACAGATTACATCATTCATACAGTTAACAAGTGATCAATAAGTAATCTCGGCCTGCCTCGGGCTCTTTATCGTCTTCCGAGGGCACATTAGCACAGCCCGTCATTTACATCTCAATAAGCATGTGTGTGTGTGTGTGTGTGTGCTTCTGCTGTGTCATTGTGAACTCCATGGCTCTGTGTGTAGCCCGTGTTACACACTCGCAGGAGACATCATTTCCAGGTCGTGACCTCTGGAGATGTCGATGGAGAGGGTTTGATTCGTTAGTGAGCTCATTAACCCTCATGCTCTTTTCAAGTCAGAATGACGATAAACCCTGTGTCTGTGTGTGTGTATGTGTGATTTTTCCCTGTAAATCACTGGTTATTAAAGTATTGGCACCCTGATGATTATTAATACTCGGCACAGCCTCTCCTGGAGAAAATACGAAGCATACGATCATTTGAAAGGCAGCGTGAAAAAAAAGTGAGAAAGGATCAACCCCAGAGCCATCACAAAGCTCAGGAGTAGTAAGGAAGAGATAAATGTCTTAATAAATGAAGGTCTTATTAAGAGAATTCTCTCACGTCAGATCGAGAAAACGCCACGGAGGGCATTACAACTGGCCCCTACTGGTCTTAATGAATAGACTGTTATTAGCAAGGTCACAAATATCCTGTCTAGTTCTGTGTTCGCTGTGAGGAATTTGTACAATACGTAACCCGGGTGCAATAATAACCTAAGGGTTGCCAGATCTGCGCAAAGTACTCCTATGGTCACTTTAAAGGAATGAGGTTTGTTTTTTTTTACTATGATGAATTAACTATAAATGAATCATATTATTAAAAACAAATGCAGAAAAGAAATGAAACCCCATGGATGTTTATATGCATCCCAATTAAAGATTTTGCATTAAAACCAATGCAACTGGCAACACTATTTATTCTGCTTTATTCACTGCAATGTCTCGGGCAAGTTAAAATATCTTGAAAGTACTCACAAAGGTCTGGCATTTCATATGGAAAAAACTAAAAAGAAACAAAATCTAAGATTATTAAACATTTCTAGACATATTTTAATATTTATAAGATTTAAATAGTTTTGTTCTATTGGTGGATCATGTTGCTCAGTTTAAGCATTAATTTATAGGAAGAAATACAAATAAGAAATATACAATAAGAACATTAGCTTGTAAATTTGCCTAGAAACAATAATATAATATTTGGTTTATTGTAATGTTATAAGAAGTAATAGTAGATGAATTTGACTGAATTTAAGATTTGATCGATTGCTAAGATTTTTATTTATTTATTTATTTATTTATTTATTTATTTATTTATTTATAACACATGGCACTTAACATAAAGGCTAATTGTAAAGCAGTGAATTTGTTCACACAAATATTTCTCTGTTGATTTGGACACACGTTAGAGCTCATAATCTTATTAAGAGATCCATTTAAAGCCAAATCAGAACCAATAACCTCCTGGAAGAGGCAAATAGGTTTTGGGTTGAAAGATGGTAGATCTTTGTCGAGTATTAATAAAATAAATAAATAAAAAGAAAGATCCTGTTATGAGAATGATGTACAATTAGCAGACGCCGTTATCCAGAGCTACATACATTTTACCTCATTGTATACAACTGAGCAGTTGAGGGTTAAAAGGCCTTGCTCAGGGGCCCAGCAGTGGCAGCTTGGTGGACCTGGGATTCGAACTCATAATCTTCTTAACCCCTTAACCACTGAGCTACAACATTCATATGATTCCCATGATTAGGTAAGTAGTTTCTCTCACTGTTAAAAATAAAATAAAATAAAATAAAATAAAATAAAATAAAATAAAATAAAATAAAATTAAATAAAATTAAATTAAATTAAATTAAATTAAATTAAATTAAATTAAATTAAATTAAATTAAATTAAATTAAATTAAATTAAATTAAATTAAATTAAAGGGGGCCTGTAATAAATTTACACATTTTTATTAAGGGAGCAGGTTAAACATGTTTGTTCTTTTGTTTTCTTTCCTTCGGTTGTGTCCCTTGTTTCCCCAGTGTGTGTGTGTGTGTGTGTGTGTGTGTGTTATCCTGATTATAAATACTGTATATCTCAGCTGTGTAATGGTTGGTGCTGTGTATGTTGCTTGTCTTGCCTCTAGCCTGCCTCTCTCACAGGCCACACAATTACCGTTACATATAACCTGTCTCCATGGCCAGCTAAATATCCCAACATTTCTGTTACCTCCTGTGTATAACGAGCCAAAACATCCACGGGGTTGTAACAGTTTTATCCTAGTTCAAAAATTTCAACATGGGAAGCGCGGTGTTTTGTTAAGCGAAGTTTTCCCAGTTTGCCATGCCACATTATATCCTTTTGTCTGGATCGTAATGGTTTGTTTGTCACATGTGGCCTCTATTCTACCATATCACATGGGTTTGCCTGCATTGCACTGTTTTGCTTTTGCTCTTATTGACCGTATTGTATCATCCAGATGTCTATTGTATATTGTAGAGTTTTGTCTGTATCATATACTACATCATATCATTTTGGTCATATCATGCTCTACATGTTGCTTCATTTTGACCACATCATTTTAACAAGTTTTCATCCTTGCATTCACTTTAGAATCATTTTAAACACTGCATAGCATTATTATACGGCCATCAGGTAAAGTGAGGTGAAGTTAATAAGACTGATGATCTCCTCATCATGGCACCTGTTAGTGGGTGTGATATTGACAAGGGCCAAATTGTGATGGCTATACGACTGGATCAGAGCATCTGCAAAACTGCAGCTCTTGTGGGGTGTTCCCGGTCTGCAGTGGTCAGTATCTATCAAAAGTGGTCCAAGAAAGGAACAGTGGTGAACCGGTGACAGGGTCATGGGCAAAGGCTCATTGATGCATGTGGGGAGCGAAGGCTGGCCCGTGTGATCCGATCCAACAGACGAGCTACTGTTGCTCAAATTGCTGAAGAAGTTAATGCTGGTTCTGATAGAAAGGTGTCAGAATACACAGTGCATCACGGGTCAGGGCTGTTTCGGCAGCAATAGGGGGACCAACACAACACAATATTAGGGAGGTAGTCATAATGTTATGCCTGGTCTGTGTATTATGTATATTGACCTCTTTGGAGTGACCAGTAATTTATGATGCTACTTATGAGACAATGATAAAAAGCTATTTTCATTTGCAAACACATTACAGTACAAGAAGTTCTTCTCTTTGCATATGCTAGCTTGTTAGGACGCAGCACCTGGACGGTACTAGAGATTGAACCCAACACTGGTATCTCAGTGGACAAACCAATGAATTTCTGCTCAGAAGGTCATGAGAAGGTCAAATCCCAACACCATGGCTGGGCAACTTGAGCAAGGCCCTGATCGCTCAACTGTAATGTAAGTCACTATGTATAAGTACATATGCTAAATGCCAGAAATTTAACCCTTGATCATGGGGCAGGAAACTGAGCTGATCAAAGGTACTTTTAAAAAAATGTGACTAGACAGTAGCTTATATCATAAGTCAACTGTTAAGATGATGTTGTTATTAACGTACAGTGGAACATCGGCATACGGATACCCTCCCTTACAAATTTTTACCTCAAGAATTGAAATTATGCAACAAATTTGCATCGGCATACGAAGCATTTTCAGCATACAAACGAACCAAACCGACCTGAATCCTGGCTAAGTTGCACGTACGTCGAGGAGCTGTTCATATCTTGTTAGGGTCAGTGGAAAGCTGAGCGAACCTGAAGTGAGTTTATGAATTTTTTTTCAGTCAGCTGTGTGAAAGAGTCCACCCATGATACCAACGTTGCCTTCGTCATGTGTTCTAAAGCTAGGTGATTTTTCGGGCGTTTTTTTGTTGACAGATCGGTGGCGTGGGTGATCTGTTCTATTTTTAGCCCAAGCTTGGTGGCACGACTTCCTGTGAGGAGCCTTAACATAGCTTGGGTCAGTTCTTTGTAAACAGCCATACAGTTTCCATACGCTTCATTTTGGGAATATTACTAATATTTTTGGGTGGCTGGAACGGATTATCTGCATTTACATTATTTCTTATGAAAAAATGAGAAAAATTACAAATTTTCGCCTTAAGAACTCGCCTCCAGAACAAATTAAATTTGTATGCCGATGTTCCACTATAGTCCTGTTCCACCAAAGTCCATGATCATGAGCCGCTACTGCCACTCAACCTCTAACATCTCTTCTAACATCTCGCTAGGAGTAAGACGAGTCCTTAGAATGTAATAACCCCAGAGAAGGAGAGTAGGGAGAGAGTGTACTGAAGTATTAGGGGATAATGATGAGAGAAGAAAGAAACTTTTAGAGAACTTATAGAGAACCTTTTGGAGAACATATAGAGAACCTACAGAGAATATTTTAGAGAACTTTTTAGAGAACTTATAGAGAACCTTTTAGAGAGCTTATAGAGAACTTATAAAGAACTTTTTAGAGAACTTATAGGGAACTTACAGAGAACCTACAGAGAACATTTTGGAGAACCTTTTAGAGATCTTATAGAGAACTTACAGAGAACCTTTTAGAGAAATTTATAGAGAACTTATAGAGAGCATATAGAGAAACTTTTAGAGAACCTTTTAGAGAACTTATAAAAAAAATGTTTAGAGAATCTTTTAGAGAACTTACAGAGAATTTATAGAGAACATTTTAAAGAACTTCTAGAGAACTTTTTCTTTTTTCTTTTCTTTTTCTCTTTCTTTTTAGTCCTTTACTCATGTACTTTTTCCTATGTTGGCATGATGGAGAGAGTTGGAGGCCCTCCAATGTGTGTCTGCTAGTTTTGCCTCATGTTACTTTTGTTAAAGAAATAACTGTGTGTCCGATTCACAGTGTCCGATGATTACGAATCGAGATCAGCTACACACACACACACACACACACTCACTCACACACACACACACACATACACACACACACACTCACACACACACACACACACACACACACACACACCTTGCTTTCTCTTTCCATTTTCTCTTCGATGTCTAACACCTAATATTTAAAATAATAAAGCTCATAAAGAGATTTTTAACACTAAGGTCTCTCGATCTCTCCGTTCTCGTTTCTCTTCCCTCAGAGACGACTGTACAACCCTGAGAACTCTAACACAAACACATGGACCGGGTGACAGCATGCGACACTGTGCTACACGGTGCTCCGGCTGCATCGCGCCATCCGACGCTCCCCAAAGCAGATGGAGACAATCTTTAGGGAGTGAGGGAGAGAGAAAGAAAGAGAGAGACAGGAGTATGCACTTACAAATGAGCAGAGTTTTATGGCTTTATTACTCCTGATGCGCAGGGCTCGGCCCACTACAGCTGTAGGGACAGAACAATGAGCTGATAATGATTAACATCCAGCTCAGTGTGGCTTCCACACTTAACGATGTCTCTACTTTATTAACGGAATTCTGGGAGTCATATCAGCCAAATGTGCTTTATAGAGTCCAACAGACTGAGGGCATTAGAATGAACCCAGGTCCCTGTCCAAATAAAGGTGCTAGGCTAGCAAGCTAGGTTATTTAGCAAAAGTTTAGTCTACTCCACACAGCATATTTACTATCCTTTATCTAGCTAGCTATTCAAAACAGCATGCTATTTTACTCTTTAACCGGTAAAGCTTAGCACACTGCAGTGTCTAAATAACTACTTAGATTCCACCAGGTGATAGGTATAATATTTAATATTTAATATTTGCTGCCTGTTAAAAATCTAGTGGTTTATTTTTCTTGTGTTAGCTAGATTTTAGCTATGTGTCATCCATATCCTTTCTCACAGAGCATGTTTAGCCTACAAGCTAGTTAAAACACGAACTAACAAACATGTACTGAAGGGGTTCGTTACTCACGCAGGAATTTGCGCAGCTCATGTGGTACTTAGTTCACATCGAAGTGAATATTACTTCAGGAATTAGTGCAGGAGACGTTATTATAACAGCTAGCACACCGGCGAAGGCATTGACATTGACATATGTTTGCGAAACACAGAGAGCTAGCTAAAAATAAAGCTAGCATAGCTTTATAGCTCAACAGCCGGCATTTATCTTGCTATATATTTTCACAAAGTTACTTTGTGTTAGTGTAAAGTGTTCACTAACTATATAGCTGTATATATATATATATATATATATATATATATATATATATATATACATAGGTTATGTGTGTATATTATGTGAATATCACGAGAGGCATGAGATACAGCATGAAGAATCACACCGGCTGTATTACTGCTCGTTAGAAGAGGACACGGTATGTTTCTAGCCGCTTAAAAAAAGGGAAAAAAAAAAGAAAAGGCGCAGCTCGATCTTGGCCTGGAGAAAGCCTGCTCTGTCAGATCCCACAGTCTTTCATGTGAGACAGGTTTGATTGACGGTGTGTAGGATGGAGACAGACTGATCTCCTGGAAACGCCTGAAGATTGACAGGAACACAGGCTAATGCAGTCCCTTTACAGGAGCTTAGCGTCAGCAGGAGGAGGAATGAAACTGATCAAGTGCTGGAGTGAGCACTACTTACATTCTGCCTCGTTGACTCGGGATTTTACTGTGGGAGAAAATTCTGACTCTCAGATTTCTAACCAGTGAAAACATTTATCACTGAATTAAAAAAAATAAAAATAATCCATATATTTATTGTACAAACTATAATAGTGCTTATTTATTTATTTATTTATTTTCATTATTCTTTATGTTTAAGAAATGTAGAAAAATCCCCCATGTTCCCCAAAAAATATTAGAAAAAAAAGAGATCCGAAATTGACCCCCCCAAAAAATATATTAGGAAAAGAAATCTGCCATGTGCCCTCAAAAGATATTAGAAAAAAAAACCTGTGGCCCAAAAATAAAAAAAAAATTGTAAAGAAAAATTTGAATAAAATAATTCCCTCCATATTCCCCCAAAAATATTACAAAAAAAATCCCCAATATTCCTCAAAAAATATTAGAGAAAAATCCCCCATTTCCCCCCAAAATATTAGACAAAAATCCCCCATTTTCCCCAAATATATTATATAAAAAATCCCCCATTTTCCTCAAAAAATATTAGAAAAAAATCCCCCATCCCCCCCAAAAAAAATATTAGACAAAAATCCCCCAATTTTCCCTAAAAATATTACGAAGAAATCCCCCATGTGCCCCAAAAAATATTAGGAAAAAAAACCCATTTCCCCCCCAAGATATCAGAAACAAATCCCCCTTGTGCCCCAAAGTTGTTCTTTTTAGTATAAGACAAACATTACATGTATATGCATATTTATACTAGATCCATATCACCATATTAATATTCACATTGTCACTGTACTCTATTCACCTGCTGTCTTTTTATTTTTTTATTTTGTTTTCATTTTTAATTTATTATTATTTATTTAAACATAGAGAATAAGAATACAGAGAATATTCTTTTTTAAACAGCTTTGATACGAATGTCAGATAAAATGAACAAAAATACACAAATCTGTTAGTCTTTTAATTCAATTTAAAATAATTCAAAAATCGGCTTTTACTTTTATTTATTTTTTTAACTGCATACTCAGCTTTTAAAAGCATGTATGAATTAAACTTCATTTTTGACTAAAATACAATAAATAAAATATATCCAGAACAATTGTAGTATGAGAATGGACCAAATTTGGAAATCTTATATTTTGAATCTTAGTTTTTAAATTGTCTTTAAAAAAAAAGAAAAAAAGAGGTAGCACCCTATAAATATAATTATTTTCTAAATTTTTATAAATCAAATTATTCTGTTATAATTAAGACTTGGGTTATAAAGCTGAGGAAATTATTTATTATTCCCTGCGCTGAGTTATGAGTGTGTGTGTGTGTGTGAGACTTTTCTCTGACATCACCAGCTTATTGTTCCTTGCCGCCAGAAGCTCAACATCTTCCACGAAGACAGAAACGTGAGCACGGCTGTCGTCACGGGTGTCATAAAGTAGACAGGAAGTCTCATTCAGAAGACGTACACCTCGTATCACACCATCTCATCACCAACACACACACCTACACACACACACAGGCAGAGCAGGGATAATAACCCGGCTCAGGATCAGGATATTTACTGCTCGTCCAGCTTGTTCTGGCTCTAACTGATGCCGTTTGGAGTCTGGATGCGAACGGGCCGTCTCCTCCGTCCTCAACCAGCAGTTAGCGCTGACTCCATAAGTGACCCTGATTATGAGCTGGACGTCGGCGCGGCCTCAGGAGAGAGGTTGAGACGGACCGGGGTCTTATTGCCCCGTGCTGATAGGCGGCGTTCCTGCACTTTATTGGCTCATTATTCAGCCTGGACAAAATAACGGGCCAACCACTAAAGCACAGAATGGTGGATATTAACCAGGGAGACCGTGTTTTTATTCCCTCCACTGTTTCTGCCCAGGTTCGACAAGCTCAATTATAGCTGTAAGTGTTAATAATAACCGTCTCCTTCTCCGTCCTCATGATTCACACCCTGACCGAATCGTCTCCTTCACCTAGCGTTCACTTCTCTTCACCGTCACATTCATCTCCTGACTGCAGGCATGCACTTATGATCCGTCTCAATCTCAGAGAATTGTACCACAGCACAGGACGAGGAATCTGCCATGTGCCCCCCAAAAAAATATTACAGAAAAAGTGCACCAAATACTAAACTAAAACCAAAAGGCAAAAAAAAACACAAAAGAAAAAATTAATATTGAAAAAAATGGGAAGAAAATGTAAAGAAAATGTCAATTGAGTTGGCTGTCACAGTGGCTGTTGGTGTAGTAAGGACACTATAATGCTGTAGAAAACAAAGTACGATTTGTAACAGAGCCTCACAGTGGCTGGTGATGTAGTATGGACACTATAATGTTGTAGTAAGGACACTTTAATACTGCAGTAAGCACAGTATAATTTGGGACACAGCCACACAGTGGCTGTTGATGTAGTAAGAAGACTATAACATTGGAGTAAGTACACTTTAATTTGGGACAGAGCCTCACACTGACTAGTAGTGTAGTAATGACACTATAATATTATAATAAGAAAGTTAGAATTTGGAACAGAGCCTCAGAGTGGCTGATGTAGTAAGGACACTATAATGATGTAGTAAGGACACTATAATGATGTAGTAAGGACACTATAATGATGTAGTAAGGACACTATAATGAAGTAGTAAGGACACTATAATGATGTAGTAAGGACACTATAATGATGTAGTAAGGACACTATAATGATGTAGTAAGGACACTATAATGTTGTAGTAAGGACACTATAATGATGTAGTAAGGACACTATAATGATGTAGTAAGGACACTATAATGGTGTAGTAAGGACACTATAATGTTGTAGTAAGGACTCTATAATGTTGTAGTAAGGACACTATAATGATGTAGTAAGGACACTATAATGATGTAGTAAGGACACTATAATGTTGTAGTAAGGACACTATAATGATGTAGTAAGGACTCTATAATGTTGTAGTAAGGACACTATAATGATGTAGTAAGGACACTATAATGGTGTAGTAAGGACACTATAATGTTGTAGTAAGGACTCTATAATGTTGTAGTAAGGACACTATAATGATGTAGTAAGGACACTATAATGTTGTAGTAAGGACACTATAATGATGTAGTAAGGACTCTATAATGATGTATTAAGGACACTATAATGATGTAGTAAGGACACTATAATGAAGTAGTAAGGACACTATAATGTTGTAGTAAGGACTCTATAATGATGTATTAAGGACACTATAATGATGTAGTAAGGACACTATAATGTTGTAGTAAGGACACTATAATGAAGTAGTAAGGACTCTATAATGTTGTAGTAAGGACACTATAATGATGTAGTAAGGACACTATAATGAAGTAGTAAGGACACTATAATGTTGTAGTAAGGACACTATAATGAAGTAGTAAGGACACTATAATGTTGTAGTAAGGACACTATAATGATGTAGTAAGGACTCTATAATGTTGAAGTAAGGACACTATAATGTTGTAGTAAGGACACTATAATGTAGTAAGGACACTATAATGTTGTAGTAAGGACACTATAATGAAGTAGTAAGGACACTATAATGATGTAGTAAGGACACTATAATGAAGTAGTAAGGACACTATAATGTTGTAGTAAGGACACTATAATGATGTAGTAAGGACTCTATAATGTTGTAGTAAGGACACTATAATGAAGTAGTAAGGACACTATAATGATGTAGTAAGGACTCTATAATGATGTAGTAAGGACTCTATAATGTTGTAGTAAGGACACTATAATGTTGTAGTAAGGACACTATAATGTTGTAGTAAGGACACTATAATGTTGTAGTAAGGACACTATAATGAAGTAGTAAGGACACTATAATGAAGTAGTAAGGACACTATAATGATGTAGTAAGGACACTATAATGAAGTAGTAAGGACACTATAATGAAGTAGTAAGGACACTATAATGATGTAGTAAGGACACTATAATGTTGAAGTAAGGACACTATAATGAAGTAGTAAGGACTCTATAATGATGTAGTAAGGACACTATAATGTTGTAGTAAGGACTCTATAATGTTGTAGTAAGGACACTATAATGATGTAGTAAGGACACTATAATGAAGTAGTAAGGACACTATAATGAAGTAGTAAGGACACTATAATGTTGTAGTAAGGACTCTATAATGATGTAGTAAGGACACTATAATGATGTAGTAAGGACACTATAATGATGTAGTAAGGACTCTATAATGTTGTAGTAAGGACACTATAATGATGTAGTAAGGACACTATAATGATGTAGTAAGGACACTATAATGATGTAGTAAGGACTCTATAATGTTGTAGTAAGGACACTATAATGATGTAGTAAGGACACTATAATGAAGTAGTAAGGACACTATAATGATGTAGTAAGGACTCTATAATGTTGTAGTAAGGACACTATAATGATGTAGTAAGGACTCTATAATGATGTAGTAAGGACTCTATAATGTAGTAAGGACTCTATAATGTTGTAGTAAGGACTCTATAATGTTGTAGTAAGGACACTATAATGATGTAGTAAGGACTCTATAATGATGTAGTAAGGACTCTATAATGTAGTAAGGACTCTATAATGTTGTAGTAAGGACACTATAATGTTGTAGTAAGGACACTATAATGATGTAGTAAGGACTCTATAATGATGTAGTAAGGACTCTATAATGTAGTAAGGACTCTATAATGTTGTAGTAAGGACACTATAATGTTGTAGTAAGGACACTATAATGTTGTAGTAAGGACACTATAATGATGTAGTAAGGACTCTATAATGTAGTAAGGACTCTATAATGTTGTAGTAAGGACTCTATAATGTTGTAGTAAGGACACTATAATGATGTAGTAAGGACTCTATAATGATGTAGTAAGGACTCTATAATGTAGTAAGGACTCTATAATGTTGTAGTAAGGACACTATAATGATGTAGTAAGGACACTATAATGATGTAGTAAGGACACTATAATGTTGTAGTAAGGACTCTATAATGATGTAGTAAGGACACTATAATGTTGTAGTAAGGACACTATAATGAAGTAGTAAGGACTCTATAATGTTGTAGTAAGGACACTATAATGTTGTAGTAAGGACTCTATAATGTAGTAAGGACTCTATAATGTTGTAGTAAGGACACTATAATGTTGTAGTAAGGACACTATAATGTAGTAAGGACACTATAATGAAGTAGTAAGGACACTATAATGATGTAGTAAGGACTCTATAATGATGTAGTAAGGACTCTATAATGTTGTAGTAAGGACACTATAATGGTGTAGTAAGGACACTATAATGTTGTAGTAAGGACACTATAATGAAGTAGTAAGGACACTATAATGAAGTAGTAAGGACTCTATAATGATGTAGTAAGGACACTATAATGTTGTAGTAAGGACTCTATAATGTTGTAGTAAGGACTCTATAATGTTGTAGTAAGGACACTATAATGATGTAGTAAGGACACTATAATGAAGTAGTAAGGACTCTATAATGATGTAGTAAGGACACTATAATGATGTAGTAAGGACACTATAATGAAGTAGTAAGGACTCTATAATGATGTAGTAAGGACACTATAATGTTGTAGTAAGGACTCTATAATGTTGTAGTAAGGACTCTATAATGTTGTAGTAAGGACTCTATAATGTTGTAGTAAGGACACTATAATGATGTAGTAAGGACACTATAATGTTGTAGTAAGGACACTATAATGAAGTAGTAAGGACTCTATAATGTTGTAGTAAGGACTCTATAATGTTGTAGTGAGGACACTATAATGATGTAGTGAGGACTCTATAATGTTGTAGTAAGGACACTATAATGTTGTAATAAGGACACTATAATGTTGTAGTAAGGACTCTATAATGATGTAGTAAGGACACTATAATGTTGTAGTAAGGACACTATAATGATGTAGTAAGGACACTATAATGATGTAGTAAGGACTCTATAATGATGTAGTAAGGACTCTATAATGTAGTAAGGACTCTATAATGTTGTAGTAAGGACTCTATAATGTTGTAGTAAGGACACTATAATGTTGTAGTAAGGACTCTATAATGATGTAGTAAGGACTCTATAATGTTGTAGTAAGGACACTATAATGTTGTAGTAAGGACTCTATAATGTAGTAAGGACTCTATAATGTTGTAGTAAGGACACAATAATGTTGTAGTAAGGACACTATAATGATGTAGTAAGGACTCTATAATGTTGTAGTGAGGACTCTATAATGTTGTAGTAAGGACTCTATAATGTTGTAGTAAGGACACTATAATGATGTAGTAAGGACACTATAATGTTGTAGTAAGGACACTATAATGTTGTAGTAAGGACTCTATAATGTTGTAGTAAGGACACTATAATGTTGTAGTAAGGACACTATAATGATGTAGTAAGGACTCTATAATGTTGTAGTAAGGACTCTATAATGTTGTAGTAAGGACACTATAATGTTGTAGTAAGGACTCTATAATGTTGTAGTAAGGACACTATAATGATGTAGTAAGGACACTATAATGATGTAGTAAGGACTCTATAATGTTGTAGTAAGGACACTATAATGATGTAGTAAGGACACTATAATGATGTAGTAAGGACACTATAATGATGTAGTAAGGACTCTATAATGATGTAGTAAGGACACTATAATGATGTAGTAAGGACACTATAATGATGTAGTAAGGACACTATAATGATGTAGTAAGGACACTATAATGATGTAGTAAGGACTCTATAATGTTGTAGTAAGGACACTATAATGATGTAGTAAGGACTCTATAATGTTGTAGTAAGGACACTATAATGTTGTAGTAAGGACTCTATAATGTTGTAGTATGGACACTATAATGATGTAGTGAGGACACTATAATGTTGTAATAAGGACACTATAATGTTGTAGTAAGGACTCTATAATGTTGTAGTAAGGACACTATAATGTTGTAGTAAGGACACTATAATGTTGTAGTAAGGACACTATAATGATGTAGTAAGGACACTATAATGAAGTAGTAAGGACACTATAATGATGTAGTAAGGACACTATAATGATGTAGTAAGGACACTATAATGAAGTAGTAAGGACACTATAATGATGTAGTAAGGACACTATAATGATGTAGTAAGGACACTATAATGAAGTAGTAAGGACACTATAATGATGTAGTAAGGACACTATAATGATGTAGTAAGGACACTATAATGATGTAGTAAGGACACTATAATGAAGTAGTAAGGACACTATAATGATGTAGTAAGGACACTATAATGATGTAGTAAGGACACTATAATGATGTAGTAAGGACACTATAATGATGTAGTAAGGACTCTATAATTCGGGACAGAGCCTCACAGTGACTAGTGGTGTAGTAGGAACAGTATAATTTGAGACACAGCCTGCAGGTCAGGTGTGGGGGAAACCGGATCCTGGTGCGTTGCACTTTCAGAGCTGTGTGTTGAAAATAATTAGGCAGCTTAAAAGCGCCATCTGGGTGATGAGTTGCTGGCAAAGCAGCGGGCACCAGATGCCACCTGGAAGTGCCTCTTATGCTACGTTCCCTCTTTACACCCACATAAGAAACTGCAAAACACTTTAAAGGGGAGAGACGGGAGCCATTACGCTGAGCTGACTTCATTAGAGCCGCACCAAACGCAACATCAACCACACGACTGTCACTTCCTAAATTCTGCTAATGAACATGCATTTATTAAACCACTGTCCCATTTCAACTGTTTAGATTTTATAGCAGGACAAATGGAATGTCCCAAATCTATCATTCCTTTATCATATATCACAAATAATGAGTGTGCAAGCGCGTTAATCAGCGCTCCTGCTAAATATCGTGGATCAGTAAAAGATCTGCATTCTCTTGAAGGAAAAAAACAATCGATATGCGAATTAAAGAATAAAAACAGCAATCATAATTTATAGGTATTTATTCCTACACCACAGCGTTGTCAATATCTCGATTCTGATTGGTCAGAAGCTGGTGATTCGGCTGTAGCTCAAATAACAGGGTGACAGAAGGAAGGAAGGAAGAAAGAAAGAAAGAAAGAAAGAAAGAAAGAAAGAAAGAAGGAAGGAAGGAAAGAAAGAAAGAGTTTGGCTTAGAGGGTCTAGACTGATCTGATGATGATGATGAAGAGGAAGAGGAGGAGGAGGAGGAGGAGGAAGACTGGGAGGCTGGAAGGGTTAAAAGCGAGCGATTGATCGGTGTATTGAATCTCACGCTCTTACTGCTGTTACTGGATATTAGCCTGAGCCGAGATGGCCCTCGTGATAAGGGTTTTTTTCCTCAGAGCGGACGCTCCTCTGGGGCAGATACGGTTTCCCGAAGCCCACGTGATGCTGAGCTCAGGAACTTTTTACCTCATGGAGTAAATTCAGGGCCTTATCGAGTTACAGGCCGGCTCGCTTCCAATGGCACGAATATTTTAGCTCGGTGTCATTGGGCTGGGGCTCTAAAAGCCAGGGCCGGACATTAGGAGGAATTTAAGCGAGCAGTAAAAGGCGTCTGCGCTTCATTGATAACGCGGCTAGCGTTAGTAATCAGGGTTATTATGTGGGTGGAAGTGTGGAGGATCAGCACTAAATGCTTTTTTAATGCTAGATGAGTGATACGTCCGGAACAAGACTCGACCGGTCAGTCTGCTTCCCTCAAACATCCTAGAATCAGTTATTAAAAATCATAACTCTATCATGGACGTGATGCTCAGGACACTTCTGTTCCCTAGAGCGAATAATTGTGTGGCGTGCTTCCTCAGTACAATTTAATTTCTGTTATCTTTTATTCTGTTTATCTGTTCGTCTACTTCTTCTTCTTCTTCTTATTATTATTATTATATCTAATATTATAATTTATTATTGTTATATTTTCCTCTTTTCTATCTCTAATAAGACAAAAGCACAGATTACTGAGAATCAAGGAAGACTTTCGGAAAACAACGCATTAACCCTGAAGACTTCTTCTATTAAAAAATAAAATAAAATAAATTAAATAAAATAATTTATTTATATAAATAAATAAATGAATAAATGAATAAATGAATAAATAAATAAATAAATAAATAAATAAATAAATAAATAAATTAATTAATAAACAACAGGAACTAACTTGCCTTGTGAATGGTCTGTAACATTAAATGTAACTATAATGGAAAATAATATGAAAAGATTTTATATTTTTATTTTAAATATTGTTAGCTTTCAATTTCCACTCATAATAATAAGAAATTAAAGGGGAAAAAGTCAAAAAAGAAAAAAAGAAAGAAAGAAAAAAAAGAAAGAAAAATTAAAGAAAAATATGAGAAATTATTATAAAGTAAGAAAACAGAAGTATGAGTAAAAAAATAGAGAAGAAGTACCTTTCAAGACATTTTAGTTGCTGTAATGTACATAAAATACACTTTTATTTCGTTAATATTGTCATGTCACCAAAAAACAATGAAGACTTTCTCCCTGATGGAGGACAATGCACTGACACTGTAGACTCCTTCCATAAACAATAAACATCTCCTTAAAGAAAACTTCACCTTTTCAATAGCATTAATTTTCACATGAAAACCTTTACTAAGGGTAGATTCGGCCTTGTGACTATAAAACCCATAACCTATTGAATCAGCAGCTTCCGACCAATCAGATTTGAGAATTCAACAGTGCTGTTTGCATCCGTCCATTAACACACAGTTCAGAAATTCTGCATTTTCTGGTGTGTGTGTATGTGTGTGTGTGTGTGTGTGTGTGTGTGTATGCGTGTGTGTGTATGAGAGAGAGAGAGAGAGAGAGAGAGAGTGAGAGTGAGAGAGTGAGAGAACAAAGTAGGGGAACAAGAGGGAAAATAAAGACAGTGGGAGACTGAAGTGTCATTTTCAGGTCTTTGAGGACTTTGGAGTGAGCTAGTGTGCACTTTTTCTCAAGGGGCTAACAGTCACACAAAATAAATAAATAAATAAATAAATAAATAAATAAATAAATAAATAAATAAATAAATAAATAAATAAATAAATAAAAAAAAAATCAATAAAATAAAATAAAACACAGATGTGTTTTTCTGCTTATTTGTAATTTAAAGCATTATGTTTTTTTTTATTCAACTCCATTAGCTAAACTCCATTAGCTATCAGATAATTATGATTAATTCTATAATTTTTCATAATTGTTTTAATCATTTTGTTTCACAATTTCTGAATTCTTCAAACATCTATCTTTTTAAACATCTACTTTTTTTACTTTTTTTTTTTTTACAAACATTTTTATTACAGTCAATATGACAAGCAAATAATTCGTACCAAGCTCTAACAAATTAGCGTATATTCATCAGTGATCTTAAACTACAGCTCATATCCACTCTATTCTAAAAGAATATCCGTGACACGTAACGCGTAAAGCTTTACATATTTCTAAAGGATATTTGAGTAGAATAACACGACAGCTGTATAAGAGCACAGGCACATGACTGGGACAGATTTATTTTACACTTTATGTATTATTATTATTATTATTTTTATTACTATTTTTTGCCGTCATTATAATTGATCAGTGTATTGATCCTGATTTAATACAGAATACATGCAGAACCCTTTCATTTTAAAATGCACGGCTGAATATATATGTCATAACTAATGAGGAGTGAACAATGCTGAATGCAAAACTATTTAGAAGCATGGACTTGTATTTATGTATATTTTTTATTTATTGGTAATTAAAAAAAATTATTATTTCTTTTGTTCAAATTTTAGTAAATTACGAAATATTTTTTTTTTCAATTTTTAAATATTTTATTAATTTCTTTATATTAATTAATCATTTTGCAAACTTCTTTATTTATTTATTTATTTTATTATTTTATTTTAGCAACACACACTTTATAACACCCCATATAAATATTAAATATCTTTAAATAGAATTTTTATAATTACATTTTTGTCCAAAACATTTAAAAATGTTTTGCATTAAAAAAATAATACATTAAAAAAATAAATAAATAAAATAAATTAATAAATAAATAATTAAAACTCCAGCATTTGTCACATGTACAGCGAACACTGACAGAATCGTGTTATTTTCCTTCTCCTTGACAGACCTTTATCCCCGATGCAGCGTTCGGAACTCAGACCTCGGCCCAGGCCGTGTTTAACTCAATTTATCTGTACCATTTATTTCAACAAAATCTTCATCATATATAAATATATAAATATAACAGCAAGGCAAGCCAAGAGCTCCCACCCACTTCCTCTCCTGATGGCAGGTGTGTGTGTGTATGTGAATGTGTGTGTGTGAGAGAGAGAGAGAGTGTATGAGTGTGTGTGCGCAGGTGGGAGTGGAAAAGATGAACTTGCGACGTCTAAACATGACATTTACAAACTAATTAACACTGTTGCTGAAGTTCGTAGAGAAGCAGAAGAAGCAGGAGTGGAGATCTTACCTAGGCTGAGGATGAGGATGAGGGTGAGGATGAGGGTGAGGCTGAGGTCAGGGTCAGGAGAGCGCAGGACGCCCGGCAGGCCGCGGAGGACGGAGAGCCGAGTCTAAGGAGGTGCTCCGTGGCGAGGACGAGAGGAGAGAGACGGACTGAGGCGAGGAGGAAGCGATGCTCGCTCTGCCTCTCCCTCAGTGAAAGCCGTCCCCGAGACTGAAAGGGTAATGGGATCCCGGCTCCTGAGATTTTAGCTTTCTTAATCATGGTCATAATTAATTCAAGAACATTGATAATTTCATTACATTCTTTTTTTTTTTTGCCTTATCAATAAATGATGTGCCTGCACTTTTGGTCTTGTGTACGGGAGACGGAGAGGAAGGGAGAGAGTTGGAAGGAGAGAGAGGATGAGGCCAGTAATACGCTACTAAGAGCAACGGGAGATGAACACGATACAAACAGAAATGTGGTAATTATAATCTTTGACCAGGACACCGACAGCACCATATGAAGTCCAGTGGCCACAAATAATTAATAAGGCCTTATGTCACGTGTGTGTGTGTGTGTGTGTGTGTGTGTGTGTGAGAGAGAGAGAGACAGAGAGAGAGAGAGAGAGAGAGAGAGAGAGAAGAGGGATGTCCTGCACGTGCGCCTGTTTTGAAACTGAACAACAGTGGCATAATAAAAAATTCAGAAGTATTGAGGCAGTTTGTGGGAGTGCTGTAAGTGAATTACGCTTCACTCCACACCACTAATGCACTCGCTTCAGCTGCTGATACACTGCACTGATTATTATTATTATTATTATTATTATTATTATTATTATTATTATTATTTATTTTTATTGTTATTGTTATAATAGTAATAATAATACCATTAGTTGCTGATATCATTTTTTGTTATTGTTGTTGTCATTATAATAATAATAATAATAATAATAATAATAATAATAATAAAATCACCATCATCAACACCCACACCTACATCTACACCCACACCTACACCTACATCTACACCCACATCCACATCTACACCTACATCTACACCTACACACACATCCACATCTACACCCACATCCACACCCACATCTACACCTACATTTACACCCACATCCACACATACACCCACATCTACACCTACACCCACATCTACATCTACACCCACATCTACACTTACACCTACACCCACACCTACACCCACATCTACATTTACATCTACACCTACACCCACATCTACACTTACATCTACACCCACACTTACACTAACACCTACACTTATATCTACACCCACATCTACACTTACACCTACACATACATCTACAGCTACACCCACATCTACATTTACATCTACACCTACACTCACACCTACATCTACACTTACATCTACACCTACACTTACACCTACACCCACACCTACACCCACATCCACACATACACCCACATCTACACCTACATCTACACCTACACCCACATCTACACCCACATCCACACCCACATCCACACATACACCCACATCTACACCTACATCTACACCTACACCCACATCTACATCTACACCCACATCCACATCCACACATACACCCACATCTACACCTACATCTACATCTACACCTACACACACATCCACATCTACACCCACATCCACACCCACATCTACACCTACATTTACACCCACATCCACACATACACCCACATCTACACCTACATCTACACCTACACCCACATCTACATCTACACCCACATCCACACCCACATCCACACATACACCCACATCTACACCTACATCTACACCTACACACACATCTACATCTACACCTACACCCACATCCACACCTACATCTACATCTACACCTACACACACATCCACATCTACACCCACATCCACACCTACATCTACACCCACATCTACACCCACATCTACACCTACATTTACACCCACATCCACACATACACCCACATCTACACCTACACCCACATCTACATCTACACCCACATCCACACATACACCCACATCTACACCTACACTTACATCTACACCCACATCTACACTTACACCTACACTTACACTTACATCTACACCCACACCTACACTTACACCTACACCCACACCTACACTTACACCTACACCCACACCTACACTTACACCTACACTTACACCTACACCCACACCTACACTTACACCTACACCCACACCTACACTTACACCTACACCCACACCTACACCCATACCCACATCTACACCTATACCTACACCCATACCCATACCCACATCTACACCCTTATCCACACCCACATCTACACCTACACCCACACCGGCCCATTCTGAATAAGACTGGACACTCATGCTGTAGAGACTCTGGTACTGTGTGCCAAGAACTATCGACTTTCACAGTCCTTTTCAATGACATTGCAAATCCCCGAGAATGAGCTCAGTGTTCTGCACCAGGACAGCATGCACTCTTGGACACATTCCCCGTTTAATCCAAATTACACATTCATATCTGGTTATATCCCTTATACCAGACTCTACACACTATCCCAATGTGTAACATAACAGCATATCACAGTTACACACAGGAAGTGGATGAGGTCTGGAGGAAGTATTGAGTACTGTAAAGTGACGGATGAGTCTGAGCTGCTTTATTGGGCAGTGACTGATAATCCTCAGAGGGAGAGCTAATCTGATAACAAGACTGAATGAAATCTCTCACTAAGGACTGCACTCTCTCTCTCTCTCTTTGTCTCTCTCTTTCTCTCTCTCTCTCACACACACACACACACACACAAACCCAGACACACACACACACACACAAACCCAAACACACACACACACAAACCCAAACACACACACACAGAGACATAGAGAAAGACACAGAGAAAGACACACAGAGAGACCCACACACAGATATGCATACATGCACACACACACACACACACACAAACATACAGACATACAAAGACATACTGTGCACAGTGAGACAGAGGGAGCAACACACAAAGTGAGACACAGAGAGACACACACACACACATTCACACAGAGAGACATACAAAGAAAGACACACAGAGAGACACACAGAGAGAAAGATAGAGAGAAAGAGAGAGAGACACAGAGAGACACAGAGAGAAAGACACTCAGAGAGAGACACACGCTGAGAGGTACACACTCACAGTCAGGGACACACATACAGAGGGAGACACACAGAGATACACACTGACAGAAGTACAGACAGACAGAGAGAGACACACAGAGATACAAATTGACAGAGGTACAAACAGACAGAGAGAGACACACTGACAGAGAGACACAGAGATACACACAGAGATGCACACACACAAACAGAGGCACAGACTGAGAAACACAGACAGAGAGATACACAGACAGAGGCACACACAGACAAAGAGACACAGACAGAGAGAGACACAGACAGAGGCACACAGAGAGAGAGACACAGAGACACACAGACAGAGAGACACACAGAGTCACACACAGACAGAGAGAGACATAGAGAGACACACAGAGAGATACAGAGAAGTACAGAGAGACACACAAAGAGAGATACACAAAGAGACACAGACAGAGAGACAGTCACAGGGACACACAAAGAGAGATACACAGACAAAGAGACACACAGACAAAGAGACACACAGACAGAGAGTCACACAGACAGAGCAACACACACACAGACACACAGAAAGACAGACACAGACAGAATGACACAGACTGAGAGACACACAGAGAGACACACACAGACAGAGAGACACAGAGAGACACACAGTCAGAGACACACAAACAGAGAGACACACACAGACAGAGAGAGTAGAGATACAGACAGAGGCACACAGACAGAAAGACACACAGAGAGACACAGACAGAGGCACACACAGACAGAGAGACACAGACAGAGAGACACACAGTCAGAGAGACACACAGTCAGAGAGACACAGACAGAGAGACACACAGTCAGAGAGACAGAGACACACAGAGAGAAAGACACTCAGAGAGAGACACACACTGAGAGGTACACACTCACAGTCAGGGACACACGTACAGAGGGAGACACACAGAGATACACACTGACAGAAGTACAGAGAGAGAGACACACAGTCAGAGAGACACAGAGAGAGAGAGACACACAGAGAGACACACAGACAGATAGACATACAGAGAGACACACAGACAGAGGTACACACAGACAGAGACACACACAGAGAGACACACAGACAGAAAGAGACACAGACAGAGAGAGACACAGACAGAGAGACACACAGACAGAAGCACACACACACAGACTAAATGAAATGGCTCTTATATCAGATCTCGTCCATCAGTCTCAGAGACACTGCTTGCAGATTGAGTTTTGTGTGTTTGGCTTTGCTCTGGAGCTACGGGGCTAATGCTGGGGATAAGTAACAGGAGCTTACAGTCTCTCTGACTTAACATACGCTTCTCAAAACACAGCAATTAACCCCATCTTTACATAACCACTTTCACACAACAGAAAATTAAAATCATTAACAGCGTTTACAACAGGCATGAGAAGCTTTAATTCCTCTCTGACGTTAAAGAGAAAATGCTGAGTCAGCGTGAGCTCCACTCCAAGCAGCAATCCCAGCAGGACTGTCTCTCTGCTCTCGGGATTGTTTGTGGGACTGAAAACATCATAGATTTAGAAAAGATGAGATATGAAAGTAAGCAGAACATTTTAACATAACACTCATGAAAAAAAAAAACATTCTTACTTTACATTTTCTTGATCTATTGGCAGATGATTTTTCTCCTTTTTAGAAATGAATTTGCAAAATGATCTGCCAATAGAACAAAAAGAAAGAAAAGAAAAAATGGAAATTGTCTAGAACTAGGTTTTAGTCTTCTTATATGGGATTTTTTATAAATAAATGAACAAAATGAAAATTCTTTTCTTTGAAATATTAAATCAGTTTGACTAGATTCAAGATATTTTCACTTGAGAATATTCAAAGGGATGATTTTGTTACACAGATTTGGCAACCCTGATCCTAATTTACACACTGCAAAAAATGCAAAACTAGCATTAACTAGCACAAAAGCTAGCACAAAATCTAGCACAAAACTAACCTAAAACTAATGGAATCTAGCCTAAAAATTGCATAAACTAGCCCAATAGCTAGCCTAAAACTAGCATAAAAGTAGCATAAACTAATTTACAAATTCCATAAACTAGGGTAAATGTTAGCACTAAAACTAACCCTAAACTCACATAAATCTAGCCTAAAAATCACATAAACTAGCATAAAACTAGCCCAAAAGCTAGCCTTAAACTAGCCTAAAACTTGCTGAAAACTATCCAATAAATTGCATAAACTAGGATAAATGTTAGCATAAAAATAACCCTAAACTAACATAAAACTAGACTAAAAATTGCTTAAAATAGTATAAAACTAGCTCAAAAGCTAGCCTAAAACTAGCCTACAAATTGCATAAACTATAATAAATGTTAGTATAAAACTAACCCCAAAGTAACATAAATCTAGCCTAAAAGCTAGCATAAAACAAGCCTACAAATTGCATAAACCTGAACACAACTAGCGTAAAATGCGCAAACGTAAATAAACTAGCTCGAATGTTATCACAAAACTAACTTGAGATTGACCAATGGGCTGATTTTGTTATGCTGATCTGGCAACCGTGACGATTATAATATTTGTAAAGAAACTATTTATAAACAGTTTATAATCGTTTATTGTTCTTGTAATTAATCATCGTTTTATTACGATAAAGTTTAAAAGCAGACTGATTTGGTGGATAAACGGAGACCTGGCAACCCTGGTTTGAATACTCCATGACCTTCTCCATGGTATTATAAGGTGCTCTCAGGTTAAAGAGACATTTTGAGATATGAAGCTTCAAATGTTTAGCTTTCTATCTCATGGGATATTACATAATCTGTGTATGAAATCAAATACAGTTCAAGATTTTATTTTAAGATTTTATTTTATTATGAAATATTTTAATCTTATTCTAGAGGTGATGAACTAACCCAGGGAAAGACTTTTTAGAAAACTAAGATCATCACATTACGATGAACGTTTTCTTTAAGACAGTATAATATAATTCACGATATTTCACGTCAAGTTCGGAGTTGATCCGAAACTTTTTTATTATTTGGAAAATTTTACTGGAAAACTTTTAATCATATTAAAATACATTAAAACCCGCAAAGTCTGTATACTAAGTTCATCCTGGATGCTGATTGGCTGGGAGTTTGAACTGTATAAAGCCAAGGTTGTTTATGGGTTTTTGTAGAATTTTAAAAATAAAATAGTTATGTGGAAACTCTTTTTCAGCTAAAATACCTAATAATACTGATTTTAGTGATTATTTTATTTTTTATGGTCAGTTCACAGCGATGCCTGCATGAGGAGTGTGTTGTTTATTGGGTGATTAGAGAATTAGAGGTGAGAGTGTGAGGAGTGATGGAGGATGGTGTGTGGTGTTAGAGTGTGAGATACAGGTGAATCAGCAGGCAGGACAGGAGGAGAAGACGTGTGTGTGTGTGTGTGTGTGTGTGTATGTGTGTGTGAACAGATTGGCGTGATGCTGTAATGGAGCTCCACCCAGCTGTGCTACAGGAGGGACACAGCGGAAGAAGCACAGCATTTCCATAATAATCCACCCTGCGTGCTCCCAGGGGCCCCCTGACTCTGTGTGTATGTGTGTGTGTGTGTGTGTGTGTGTGTGTAGACACTCAGAGGTTGAGAGGGGACGCAGCTGCTCTGTAAAGGAGCATGGAGAGAACAGGACACCGCTGCAGGCCACGCAATAAAGAATACACATTATACAGAGAGAGAGTGAGAGAGAGAGAGAGAGAGAGAGAGTGAGTGAGTGTGTGTGTGTGTGTGTGTGAGAGAGAGAGAGAGAGAGAGAGTAAGGCTGAAAAAGAGAGAGAAAGAAACATACAAACAGTGAGAAAGAGAGAAAACAGAAAGCTAGGTACAGGAAGAAAGAGACAGAATGATGGCGTGTGTGTGTGTGTCTGTGTGTGTGTGTGTGAGAGAGAGAGAGAGAGAGAGAGAGAGAGAGAGAGAATTAAGAGGTGGAAAAGGAGAGGCAATCAAAAAGAGAGAAAGATAAATAGAGATAGAGAAGGAGAGACAGTGGATGAGAGAGAGAGAGAGAGAGAGAGAGAGAGAGACAGACAGACAGACAGACAGACAGACAGAAAAAAAGAGAGAAAGAAAAGACAGGAAGAAAGAGAGAAAAGAGACAGATAAGATGAGTGAGTGAGAGAGAGACAGAAAAGAAGAGAGAGAGAGACTTGCATACTTGTGTTGGAGTGTTTCTTTTGTTTCTCTACTACAGAAATAAGAGGTGTGTGTAAGTGAGTGTAAGTGAGTATAAGTGTGGGTAAGTGAGTGTAAGTGAGTATAAGTGTGTGTAAGTGAGTGTGTCCAGCCCAGGAGACCAAAAACACCCTCGACACCACCAAAAGTCTCAGTGCACTACATCAAAGTGCTCTTAATCCATCAGAGTTTAAAACACTGAAAGAATGAATCTAGGGAACAGGGAAACTCATGCACAGGGCTCCAGGGCCACTAGTACAGGAGGAATGAGGAATCTAGGAAGGAGGACATTGGGACAATTTAGGGGGAGAAGATCACTGGGAGTCGGACACTAGGGAGCAAGGAATCTGGGGACACTACAAACAGGATTCATTTGTAAAATAAGTAGCAAAGAAAACTTCAGGATGAATAATAAGGAATGAGGAAATCAGGACGAAGAAAATAAACCCAAGTAGAAACCCAAGATACAGGAAATTAGGGCAAATCTGTAAACTAGAGAACAAGGAATTGTGGGACATGAGAACACTTCCGCTCAAGGTTTTATACTATAAAGTCAAGAACATAATGTATAGGGTTCATGCATAGTGAGCACTTTGAAATAAATTGGACGGAGGTCTAAGGTGAGCATCCTAAGATCCGGTCTCCATGGCGATCCCTGTCGGGTGCATCTCTAATCAATAACTCCCACCTGCAGGAAGTGGACTGAAATGTCTCAATCGCCCTGAGAGTTCGACCTCGGCTTGCGAAGGCTCAGCTAAAACACACTCGTGTGTGTGTGTGTGTGGAGGACGGTGGGAGGGAAGGAAGGGGGCATGGCTAATTAATGTAAGCATTTGTCAGTGATTAAGCTCCGAGCCGAAAGGTCAGACGAGCAGCAGAGCTCGGCTCCGTCCCAATCCTCTGCTCTAAGGCAGTCTAAACCTTTCCAGCCTAAATGGTAAAGACGCCATTCCGACACGCGGGTCACGCGCCCCACCACCCTCCATTACGCGGCTAAGGCGGCTCTGCCGATCCGTGTCATTTAGGGGATGAAAAATAAGAGCGGTGCGCGAGATCAATAGGCGACGGCGTCCTGACCGGCTGTGATTAATTGACTGTCACCAATTAATGAGTGAACGATTACAAAGCAGCGTGTGAGGCATATGTGTGTGTGTGTGTGTGTGTGTGTGTCGAGGGTGAAATAGGATCTTCACAAAGAGCCTCAGATATTCCGACACTGCGCTTCTGTTATTTCTGTACAAATTATGATGTTTTCTACACATTTAATAATGGGTTGCTGTATTTAAGTGTAAAACATCTGCACATGCGCAGGGTATGAACAGAGGTTCGACATAATGCTGTAAAGTTAACACGTCCCGTGGGTTAATTAGGGCGGAGCTTGAGTTACGTCTGATTAGCCAATCGGTAACCTATAGGTGGAAATTTCAACAGCTGTTCTTTATGTTTATTTTTAATTTTTTAAAAAAAAATTATTATTATTTATTAAAGATGGCACTCGGTATCCATATCGGGCCAATATCCACTAAATAAATAAATAAATAAATAAATAAATAAATAAAGATAAAATGCTGGTTTGGATATCGAAGATATCTCATCTCAGATCCTGTAAAAAATAATGTATTTTTAGAAGCAGAGGTGCTTACATCTTGAGAAACCGTTTTTTTTTTCTTTCTTTTGTTTACATTTTCTGAATTGTAGGAGTGATTTTTGTTTGGAAAAAAAATTAATGATGATTGTGATGAAATGCTTCAGGTAAAATGTTTGGTGATTTCTATATATTTATTTATATATTTGTTTACATATTTATTTATATGTTTGTTTGTTTATTTATTTATCTATTTTATCGGGCTGATTGAGGTTCGAGGTTTCAGTGTGGGGAAACATGCCATCATCTCCACTCACAGTATAGGTTCTGATCATGCTCCTGTGTCTGTATTACAAATCAAAACACTTTCAAAGAGAAAAAATAGTCAGTAAAATATTCCTTTTTATTCCCAATTATCCTTTTCCATCTTCCTCTCTCTCTCTCTCTCTCTCTCTCTCTAACACAAACACACTCCTCTCACTCTTTTTTCCCCTCTCTTTCACCACCCCTCTCCCTTTCCATGTCACTCCTTCTCATTCTCACACACACTCTCTCGTCTCTTTACCCAATTCCATATCACTCGTTCTCACTCTTTTACACCCTCTCTGCTCATGAACCGTTACCTACTTTGTGCACTGTTAGTCTGTATTCCCTTCGTTCATCTTGCCTGTTGTTAACTAGTCAATTCAATTAGCCAATATTTTCTTTAATAATCAAAGAACTATATGTCACTATTTTTATCTGGTGATAGTTACATGTAATGGTGCAGTACATAACAGGACCTGATGTTATTCTGTATTACTTACAGCAGCTAAAACAATCTCTCTCTCTCTCTCTCTCTCTCTCTCTCTCTCTCTCTCTCAAATTTATTAAGTCAGTCTGTGGAAGCTAAAAATCACATCAAACCATTTATTATTCCAGATAACAAGTGCTGAATGTTTAGTGGTCACTAATATCAGAGTGTAGACCATAGACTTGAATCTGCCTCTGAACATTTTCTTGCACCTCTGAGCAACGTGGTGAGAATAGCAATAAAGATAAACACCAGGGGTCCCTTCAGCACACCACGGCCTCGGGCGTCGCCTGGACAGCTCGGTTAATAACTTTTGTGCTGGTTAAAGTGGTAGTGAGACTGAGTGAGGACATCTCTAGCTCGTGCTGATGAAGCATTACACCTGATTAGTTATAACGGTTGTTAAACATATGGCTCGGATTTATTATAGACACACCAGTAGGAGCAGGAGCACCTGACTCAACAAATTCTCTTCATCTCATTTCTCATGATCGGACTGACCGGATTTTTTTAAGCACAGCAACACAAAGTCATGAGATGACCAGTGTTGTGACACTCGGGGAAATTTTTAATTCATACCCAGGGAGCACCGACTGACCACAGGCGTTCACACAGGTCCATCAGCAGATCAGATCAAAAACAAAACAAAAAAGGTATTTAAAAGTATTTAAAATAAAACAGAAAGTAAAATAGAAGTAGAAGGAAAAATAGACAAAATAGAGGGAAAAAAATACATCATATGAAAACAATACAATACAATGACTGATGATATGAATTATTATTACTATATTACTACTATTATTAAACTATCATTTTTATGATATGGCTCTAAAGTTCTGTACAATTAAAAAAGAGCATAATAACTGATAGTATTTTTACATTTCTGACTTCAAAACCATGGTATTGTGTCTGTCATTGCTGTTCCCAGTACGTAAATAAAAATAAAATGATTGATATTAAGGTTATTTATTTATTTATTTAGTTATTTATTTATTTACTAGTTTGTTCATTTACTTATTTGGTTTTTTTTACTTATTTATTTATTTATTTATTTATTTATTTATTTTTAATGTATTTGTTACGTTAAAAAGACTAAAATGAAAACATTTTAACAACAGAAAGATTACAAAAGATTACAAAAACATTTTAAATACCTCTAAGACAGACTCGAGTGATTTTCATTGTGTAATTTCAATTAATGAGTAAGAAATATTCAAATAAGAAAATAAACAAACCTAAAAAAATCTGACTTCTTACCACAAAGTCCTTGTATAATCTTGATGAAGGTGCAAGTGTCCGTCTTTATACTCAAAACAGGCCAGGTAATATATTAAGAAAGCCAAAGGTCATGGTTGTAAGACGGCAATGGCCCGGAGCTTAGTCTCCACATAACGCACATCTACACATGATATTTTAATATCTAGCCAGCTCTGGACGGTGTGTTGAAATGAAACACTTGCATTAAATGACACTAATGTAGTTCCAGCATTGGTGCAATCAATGTACAACACTGTTTTCCCAACGGTTCGATGCTAATCGAGTTAGCTCATGAGGCCTCAGAGACTGTCTGCCATTAAACTATAAGACAATAAAGCAACACGCATATTCTGCCCTGATATTTGACAATGAATTATGAGGCATCGCAAGCCGAGCATGTCCAGAAAGCATCCTGTGGACAACGTTCTCCGTCCTTCACTTACAGAATTAATAATATACTAACAACAAAGGCCTACAGAGTACTACCTAGCTAGCTTTCATTAGCAAACATTTAAATCTAGTTGCTAGCTAGCAGACTTGCTAATAAACACTTAACACATTGTTTACAGGTGTATTTCACAAGGTTTGATTATAATGCATACTGTTAACTGAATGTAAATTCACCATGCAACGTTTAGCTTAAAACTGCTAATTACTGCTAGTTGCTTTACAGATTGGGGAAAACTAAAACTTTAGACTTTAAGAGTTATTTTAGAACTAGCAACATTAGCTGAAAGAACCAAGAACATTTCGTATCTACAGTATGTTATTTATGCAGCTAGCAAGCTGTAAAGGTTTATTCAAAACGCTAGCTGGCTGTTAACAGAAACAGACTGGGAATGTCATGCATGTTTTAACAGATTAGTGAAAATCTCATGCTAGGTTTGTTAGGAGTTGTGGTTTAATTGCTTTAAGTGGTATCTAGGAGCACACTATCAACTTCTATGCTTTGTTCATTTTGTTTTTCACCTCACCACCATGTAAGTCTCTCTCTAAAAATACTACATGCTCCCAGGTTTGCTCCGATGAGATCAGGTGATCATCTGTCTGGAACGTCTCGTTCTCTGTGGGTTTCCTTTGAATTTTCTGCTTTTCTACCCCTTCCAAAAAACATGCCAGTATGTGGATTGGCTAATGCTGTGTTTGAGACAAAATTACAACTCGTAATTCCTTGTTTACAACCGGGATAAATGCCACACCAACTAGAAATTTTAACTCGTTAAACTCTTCTCCAACTACCAGAGCTACCATTTCCTTCCCTGCTTAATGGAGTGCCATTAAACCAACATGGCCACAGACTCCCACTTTTCTACTTTGGAAAGACTTTTAATTAAAAGTTAAAGTTTTTTAATAGCTTTAAGTGCTCCGATGGAACACACAAAACATTCCTGTCTCATACTCTGTCTTTCCAGGAAGGCTTCGGATCCACCAAAAGCCTGAATTAATTCATTTAAAAATAATGTGAAATCGAAATTTTACATGTGGGGCAGTGGTAGGTCAATTGGTAAAGGCTCTGGGTCATTGACCAGAAGATTGTGCCACCGTTTGGCCCTTGAGCAAGACCCCCACATTATGGCTGACCCTGCGCTCTGACCGCAACCCCCAAGGATGGGACATGCGAAGAGAGAATTTTACACTGTGCAGTAATGTATATGTGACAAATGAAGACAACTTAAATTCACATTAAGAGTTTCTGTATTGGTCCACTCAGCATTTGCCATGTCTAATTAAGCTGTTTATTTTTCTTGTGATTTTTGTGCTTCTGTGAACTTGAACCATTCTTATAAAGTTCTATATGTTTGGACAACCCTCAGCAAGCCATAAGGAAACTAATACAAAGAAAACATGGCGGATTGATAACACAGCCCAATCCGTTCCAAAGCGGCTGTCAGTGCGCATGCGCGTCATTCTCATTCTCACACACTCTCTACACTGAGTCGCGAATCCGCTCTCGCGTTTTTTTTTTCCTTTGGTCCTTCCCACTTGCCGTAGTGGTAACCGCTGCGCTACATAGGAGGGAGTTTTGTTTTGTTTTGTTTTGTTTTGTTTTGATCTAAATAACTTTAATGCTTTATCTTACATTCAGAAATGGCTCAAAATGTCCAGAACGTGACCCTGTCTCTGACATTACCCATATCTTGTCAGATTTGCCTCGGGAAGGTAACGTTTATTAAATCAGAACTTATTAAATATGACTTTAAAAACACGTTAGTTAGCAGCCAGCCCGTTTTCCTGTTTATTTCCGGTTCTGCTCACGTTTGAAAACTACGACCATCTACTTTATTTTTATAAATAAATATCTGTATATATTTTACAAACTGAATTTAGTTCAGTTGGCGCAATAAATTCTGATAAAACGTTTGCGATCTGAATCAACGCAATTTTCTAGGCGTTTTAAGATGTTTGTAATATCCCGGATATAGCGAAAAAATAACTTGCATGTCTGAACTGACCTGTAGTGATTTATTTTACTTTAATTGAATGATTTAAGACTTTAATTTGTTTGTTAGATTGTTTGCCACTACGTAAGGATGCTTAGAAATATATATACATGTATAGCCGTGTAGATCTATACTGAATCGCGTGTATTTTTTATATTAATGCGTATTTCCGTATTTAGTATTAAATACAAATGTGGAAAAATATATATCTTATATATATATATATATATAATGTGTATTGTTTTCTATTTGAAATGAACGTCTTGTTCTAACCGATTGCTCTACCTGTCTAGACGACCGAAAGGCTATTCTGCGCCTGCGCATGCGCACTACACTTGCAAAAAAAAAAGTTTTGGCACACCCCTCCAAATCATTCAATTCAGGGGTTAGCCTTGGCCCCTTAGTTCCAGTGAAAGGAACTCTTAATGCTTCAGCTTCATACCAAGACATTTTGGACAATTTCATGTTCCCAACTTTGTGGGAACAGTTTGGGGATGACCCCTTCCTGTTCCAACATGACTGCACACCAGTGCACAAAGCAAGGTCCATAAAGACATGGATGAGTGAGTTTGGTGTGGAGGAACTTCACAGAGTCCTGACCTCAACCTGATAGAAGACCTTTGGGATGAATTAGAGCAGAGACAGGTCAAAACTGGAACATCTGTCTTTACATGCACATGAATGTAATATGGAGTTGTCCCGCACTTTGCAGCTATAACAACTTCAGCTCTTCTGGGAAGGCTTTCCACAAGGTTTAGGAGTGTGTTTATGGGAATGTTTTTGACCATTCCTCTAGAATGCATTTGTGAGGTCAGGCACCGATGTTGGACGAGAAGGTCTGGCTCACAGTCTCCGAGAAGTTTTGTGAACATGGGCGTAAATCCTTCAGATGTCAAACCCACTTCATCAAGAGACCTAATCATACCTAATGCACCTTTAAAAAAAATAATCTTTTTTATTTTGAAATGTCAAAAGTTGTACACAAGCTTCCTTTCACAATTCATTCATTTCCCTTATGTTTTAGATCAGAGTTCAGTTTTCCTGTAAGATACAGGAATTTTTGTCAAGTAAAAATTGATTTAATAGCGTGATTTATTGATGCTGGTGCAATAAATGTTGAGTGCTTGGAGTGCTGTTAATGGCAGCTTGGAAATTACGTCTGTAGTGGAAATTTGTCACTGGTGTTACTGGTACTGGTGGAACATCCTGTACTTATGGCACCTTCAGTGACTAAAGTAAAAGCACCATATTAAAGGTCCAGAATAATAACAAAAATAAAGATTTCATTACAATCAGTTTACCTAAAAGCATGAAATTCATGTTCCATCCATGTTTTCATTATACCACATCCTCTACATCTCGTAAGCCCTCATGTTACTGACTTTTCCTCGTGTCCTGCATGCACAGGTCCGAAAGCCGACGATCTGCTGTAACCATCATGTGTTCTGCGCAACCTGCATTGAGCTTTGGCTTCAGAAGAGCAGTCAGTGTCCCACCTGCAGAGTTCCCATCACACCTGAAAACCCGTGCCGGGAAATTATCGGTAAGAGTCAGGAACAGTGTTTCTATGAGTGTTCTCATATCTAGATACATTTAAACACAAATCTGTTTTGAAGAATAAGAAATATAAACCATAAGAAGTGACAGGTGAAGTGAATAAGACTGATGATCTCCTCATCATGGCACCTGTTAGTGTGTGGGATATATTAGGCAGCAAGTGAACATTTTGTCCTCAGAGTTGATGTTAGAAGCAGGAAAAATGGACAAGCGTAAGGATTTGAGCGAGTTTGATGAAGGGCCAGTTTGTGATGGCTAGACCACTGGATCAGAGCATCTCCAAAACTGCAGCTCTTGTGTGGTGTTCCCAGTCTGCAGTGGTCAGTATCTATCAAAAGTGGACCAAGGAAGGAACAGTGGTGAACCGGAGACAGGGTCATGGATGACCAAGGCTCATTGATGCACGTGGGGAGAGAAGGCTGGCCCGTGTGATCCGATCCAACAGATGAGCTACTGTTGCTCAAATTGCTGAAGAAGTTAATGCTGGTTCTGATAGAAAGGAGTCAGAATACACAGTGCATGATGGGATAAGGTGTCAGAATACACAGTGCATCACAGTTTGTTGTGTTTTGGCAGCAAAAAGGAGGACCAACACAACATTAGGCAGGTGGTCATAATGTTATGCCCAATCATTGTAAAATAATTACTGTGATAACTGAGGCATAGCACATTTACCTCACATCTCTAGAGTTGGATGTTTGAGTCCCACCTCCGCCGTGTGTGTGTTTATGTGGAGTTTGCATGTTCTCCCAGTGCTTTATGGGTTTCCTCCGGGTTCTTTAGTTTCCTTCACCAGTCCAAAGACATGCCTTGTAGGCTGATTGGCATCTCCGAATTGTCTGTAGTCTGTTTTTGTGGACCAGCACCTCGTCCATCTGTGGGTGTCCCCTGAATCTTGTGCCTCGAGTCTTCTGACTCCAGACTCCTTGCGGCCCTGTTTACAGAAAACAGATAGATGGACAGCTGTAAGGATTTTTTAATAATAGCATTAAAATGATTTGCAGACACTTGGACTCCTATCCCTTGTGGTTCAACAACAACCACCTCTTCACCATGTAGCTCTTTTCAGAACAAAGAGGAACCCAGGGGTCAAATTTTAGTTGTTAAGAAGAAATTCTCACGCTGATCTCATTTTGTGTATGCTTTGCTGATTATTGTGTCTTCTAATCTCTCACCTCTTTTACTCTCTGACTCTCGCCGGCGTTGATAACAGGAGCTACAAACGAGAGCGAGTCCCGCGAAAGCCATTCGGTCAGGAAGCATCTGAGGAAGACGCGAGGGGAATTACTGCTGCGAGAGTACGAGGTGAGGTCCTGCGTGAGGGATGGAAGGAATAAAACGTGCTGTTGGTGGAAAATAATCAATGACCGAGGCAGTGTGATGCTTCCACACATTCTGGAAAAGTGAAGCTGATGTCCTGTAACCACATGTCCTGACGTTGGTCTTGCATCACAGCAAATGACCAAGGATTCACTTTTTATTAATTGTAGAATGATTTTTGATCCTTTTTTTTTTTTAATCAGTTTATGGTTTGTGGAATGTCCACAGAACAAGTTTTTGATATCACAAGCACATAACAGCCTCGCCTTTTTACTCTGTTAATTTAAAAACAATGCAGTTTTTCATGTAAAGCATCCATCATACAGGTCCCTGTGAATGAGTGGTACAGCAGAAAATATACAAACGCCTCCTGACCAATCAGATTTGAGAATTAATCGGAGACCATTACTTTAGTTTGTACAGACAGGCCTGTTACAGGTCAGCGTTTAGCTTGAGTTCCTGTTGGTTACTGAGACCTCGTGTCCCTGTGGGGTTCACCGTTACAGGATGAACTGGAGGCTCTGCTGAAGGAGAATGAGGAGCTGAAGAGCAGAAGCACGAGTCTGGAGTCACAGCTGAAGACCTCACTAAAGCCCGCCTCCACTCCGGTCTCCCCGAGCGACACTCCTCTCGACTCCGTCCTCCTGGAGGAAACGGCCAATAAGCTGCGAGCTGCCACTGAGCTCTATCAGAGAGTGCAAGAGGACATGGGCAAGCTGAGAGACGTACGTTTCTTTCTTTCTTTCTTTCTTTCTTTCTTTCTTTCTCTCTCTCTTTCTCTCTCTCTCTCTCTCTCCCTCCCTCCCTCCCTCCGAGTTCCTTCATTCCTCCCTCCCTCCCTCCCTCCCTCCCTACATACAAACAAACCCACCCACAAACCCTCTCTCTCTTCCTTACTTTCCTTCATTTCTCACTTTCATTCCTTCCTTTTCTCCATTCCTTTCCTACCTTCCTTTCCTTTCCTTTCTTTTCTCCCTCCTTTCCTTCCTCCCTCCCTCCTATGAACATTTACACCTTTACCAGTGTTTGAAGTCTAACTTGTTCGTTTTGCTCTTTTTTCTGTTTTTCCCTCATTTACTTTCTTTCTTGTTTTTTTCCCTCTCTTTTTTACTTTTATTAACCTTTTACCTTCTTATGTGAAACTCTTTCTTTCTTTCTTTCTTTCTTTCTTTCTTTCTTTCTTTCTTTCTTTCTTTCTTTCTTTCTTTTTCTTTCTTTCTTTCTTTCTTTGTCTCTTTTCCCCATTTTCACGGATTCTCTTTATTTTTTTCCCCGAGCCGTTTATTACTTTCTCCTATTAAAATCTATTTTTTCTTCCACTTTCTCCTTCTTTCTGTTGTTCCTCTGTAAACTTTGCTGTGTTAGCAGTGTGTGAGTGCAGCACTGCTTCAGGAAGTGCACTGCAGTTAGCCATGTGTGTTTGCAGTGTGTGACCCGGGCCTGACCCGGTCTCTGTGGAAAACGAACGCTCTTACCGCCGTCTCTGAGGCCTGCGCTCTCTCTCGGCTCCTGAGCTGCTTAATCAAAAGGCTGCTGATCTGAAGGCAAACTCTCATGTTTATCCCCCTTAGGCTAACAAGACTCTGCGCTCCCAGAACATCGACCTGGTCCAGGAAAACCTGCGCCTCAGAGCCGAGGTGGAGAGCAGATCTCCTCAGAAGTAAGCGCTAGCTCTCTAGTACTAACTCACTCAGGGTGGAACACACTGACCTTTGTTACACACACACACACACACCCAGTCACGAATCACTCACATCACAACACTGTGTACACTTTCAGCACTTTACCGTAATGTGATGTAATATTGTGTGTTTAAAAACGGTGAATCCATTAAAGCTCCGGATCAGCAATGTTCACTTTGCTCACTTTAGCAGATACACACTCACACACACACACACACACACACACACACTTGGTCTCACACACTCACACACTTGGTCTCACTCACACACACACTTGCTCACTCACAGTCGTACTCATTCCCATTCTTTCACTCACTCTCGCAATATCTTGCTCACTCTCACTTATCCTTATTCTTTTACACTCCCTTAGTTTGTTCTTTCTATCCATCCATCCATCCATTTCTTCCTCTCATCCATCCATCCATCCATCCATCCATTGTTTTTTCCTTACATTAATGTCCTTGATGTGGAAGAGTAAGGTGTTACACTGGTGTTAAGGTATTGGTGTTGGTTAAGGTGTTGGACTACTGATCAGAAGATTGTGAATTTAAATCCCAGGTCCACCAAGCTGCCACTGCTGGGCCCCTGAGCAAGGCCCTTCACCCCCTTAACTGCTCAGTTGTATAATTAGGATAATTGTTGCTCTGGATAAGGGTGTGTGCCAAATACCATAAATGTAAATCCTTGGCAGTCAGCTGTATCCAGAGCGACTTACATTCATCTCATTTATACAACTGAGCAATTGAGGCTTAAGGGTCCTGCTCAGGGGCCCAGAAGTGGCAGCTTAGTGGTTCTGGGATTTGACAAGCTTTTTTTTGTCCTCTGACTCAGGTTTGGAAGGTACACCGTAGCAGCGTTGGAGGCTAAGATCTCCCAGTACGAGCGAGAGATGACTCAGCTGAAGAAGGCTCTGGAACGAAGTGATGCTTATATCGAGGAGCTGGAGTCCCAACTGTCGAAACACCAGAGCGGGCCTTCATCACAGAGCACTTCCTCTGAGCAGACTGTAGATGGTAGGAGCTCAAAGCTGGACAATACATCTGCAGATCCTTCAGACAGTCAGGGCTTCCTGCGTATTCCTCCCTCTGGTGAAGCTTCAAGTTCTCAGAAGGACACGATGGTGAACTTTGCCCTGCCCTCCGCTCCCCCTACCCCTTCCTCGGCTCTCAGCCGGTTGAGTCTGAAAAGCCCCGTGGTGCGGAGGGAGAAAAAATCCGGCTGTAACCGCCTCCCATATCTCAGGAGGCTTAGCTTTGATGACTGCGGAACCTCCAGCAGCTTCACGCCTTTTTCCTCGGTGGAACACGCTTCTCCTAAAATCAGCGGCAATCTGTTAGAGCAGAAAACTTCGGCAAATTCAGCCAATCGTCCGAGTGTGTGGAGCAGGTGGGAGGAGCCTTGTTCCAGTATGTTCCACAGCACACTGGAAAGCAAGCAGAACATCAGCGAGGGCGTGTGCTTAGCAGAGGAAGCTCGTATGGACGCCGCGTTCCTCGACATCGTCTCCGAACTCGACTCCATGATGGCCGAAGGGGAAAACTCTCGCTCTCACACGCCTCGGATTCCGCCCGACTTCGATGGCGCATCGTTAGCAGATCTGGTCGTCGATCCTGAATCGGACAGAGAGCAGCAGCATGATGCTGCAGATGGACCAGAGAGCTTCGGTGAATCTGTGAAGCGGAAATGTTCCACTATCTTAGCAACATCCAGTCCGTCCAAACTGTCCAGGATTAAATAATTTTGATAAAATCTCCAGTTTCCACATGAGGACTTGATCTGTGTTTATCCGTCAACGATTTTCTTAGCCGACATTTACACCGATTTCAGAATGAGGTCATGTGACACTGATTAGCAGATGACCAATCACCAATCTCGGATGAGTTTGTATTGTTCCTTTTCGATTCAGCATCAAACATCATTTGCAAAAAGATCATCTGGTCTTTAAGATCATCTGGTCTTCTCCAAACTGTGCTTCAAACCAGACTCTATTAACTTTTCAGTGTGTTCTCCTGGAAGCGTCCATACACAGAAATGCAGTGAGCCAATCAGATGGAGAGCTCTGTATCCATGGGTAGAGCCTCAGAGGTGGAGATTAGGGTCAGGTTAGGTTTTATAGTGCATTTATTTTCATTATTTTTTTTTTCCTTTATACCAGAGACTCTACTGTGCCTCAGGTAATTATTTATTTCCTCATGTTCTTTTGTTAAAATGATTTTTTTGGTCTGTATAATCCTCTGTGAATGGCAGCTGTGTTCGTATTAAATGAACTTCTCACTTCAACCCTCCAGGATTGTTAATAGACCGGGCCGCCATGTTGGAAACAATTTTTTTGCTCTAACTTTTAAATTACACCTCAAAGGTTGTGTTGTACATCATCCACTGTCCGAGTTGAAACTTGTACTAAATAAAATGTTGTAGTATCAGTGCTCTGCTGTGACTTGTTTCAAATCAGCCTTCAGACCTGGACAGAGTCGGTGTTCTTGGCTGAACCAGAGATCCAGATTTGTGCAAATCAGCTACTACTTTATTATTATTCTTTTTGGATAATTGTAAAAACACTGGTGCTACATTTCTGATTAAAGGTGTGCTGTAACTCTCCTGAGTGAAAAACTTTAATATAAATATTAATATAAATATAAATTTAACATTGTATAAGAATAACATTTTATATATTTAACATAATAAGAATATTAAACATTCCCTAAGACCCCTTTTTCCTTTTCTGATACTACTATTATTATTATTATTATTACACACACACTATATATATATTCATTTAGAACATTTTAAATAATTTTTTTCTAAGAATTTCGAAGCACTTTTTTTAGCTGAAGATAAAATTCACTATATTTTTGTTAGTATCAGACTCAGTACTGATTATAAGTATTGGATTTGTGAATTCCATCTCTACCTATATTTATGTTTCTGGCATTCGGTAGATGCCCTTATCCAGAGTGACTTACAATTTGTCTCATTTTATACAACTGAGAGTTAAGGGGCCCGACAGTGGCAGCTTGGAGGACCTGGGATTCAAACTCTCAACCTTCTGATCTATAGTCCGACACCTTAACCACTAAACTATCACATCCCCTTATAATTAAACAGCAGCATGTATGTACATAATACCATTATTACTTTATTTGTTAATTATTTTAGGCGATGAGGATGAAGCTGTTTTCTGGTTCCTGGTCATCAAGAGTAAATGGAGTTGTATAGATTACTGCTCAGTTACTCATGAACCTCTGATCCGTAAACTTCATTCAGTAAATAAACGTAAACATTGGCAATAACAACATCCCTAGGATTCAAACCAACAACCTTCAGGTTGCAACCAGAACCTGAACTTGAATCTCCATGGAGATGGATCAGATTGAGCTCAACATTTTCTTTTTATATTCACTTCTAGTCTGAGCGCCGCTCTCTGAAACTCTCGCTTATCAGACGTCAGCGAAATAAAGCGATCTAATATCCAGCGCTCCAGCAGATCGCGCAGAGCCCTGTTTATTTTATTTTGTGAGCAACTTTGTGTTTGATAGAAAGTCTGACGGAGGGATGAGCAGAAAATAAATTAAATCATCCAGGAGGAGGAGGAAAAATGAGAGCACGCCGTATACGTACATTTCTGACTTAAATTTTAGGATGCATGGTCTTAATAACGTAAACTCCATTTTGTTCGGGATGTAAAAGACATTTCAGTGTCATGTTTATGTTTTAGGGAAAAGAGTCAGTCTTGTGTTATTCCTGTGATGTATAGATGGACATGTATTGCTCAGGATGAGTGTGACGGTGTGTGTGTGTGTTTGTGGGAATTTTCAGTATGAACTAGACCCATATTCAACACTACAAAAATTCAAGATCACTTTAAAGGTGCGGTGCTGTGCATGAGTACTCAAACTTTTTTCAAAGCTAGATTTTACACCGATCAGCCATAACATTATGACCACATGCCTAATATTGTGTTGGTCCCCCTTTTGCCCTGACCCATCGATGCATCGAATCCACTAGATCCCTGAAGGTATTCTGTGGGACCTGGCACTAAGATGTTAGCAGCAGATCCTTTAAGTCCTGTAAATTGCGAGGTGGGGCCTCCATGGATCGGACTTGTTTGTCCAGCACATCCTACAGATGCTCGACTGGATTGAGATCTGGGGAATTTGGAGACCAAGTCAACACCTCAAACTTGTCGTTGTGGTCATCAAACCATTCCTGAACCATTTCTGCTTTGTGGCACGGCGCATTATTCTGCTGAAAGAGGCCACAGCCATCAGGGAATACCGATTCCATGAAAGGGTGTACATGGTCTGCAACTATGCTTAGGTAGGTGGTACGTGTCAAAGTAACATCCACATGGATGGCAGGACCCAAGGTTTCCCAGCAGAACATTGCCCAAAGCATGATACTACCTCCCCCGGCTCACCTTCTTCCCATAGTGCATCCTGGTGCCATGTGTTCTCCTGGTAAGTGGCGCACACACACCTGGCCATCCACGTGATGTAAAAAAAAACGTGATTCATCAGACCAGGTCACCTTCTTCCATTTCTCCGTGGTCCAGTTCTGATGCTCACATGCCCATTGTTGATGCTTTTGGTGGTGCACCAGGATCAGCATGGGCATCCTGTCTGGTCTACAGCTATGCAGCCCCATACACAACAAACTGTCCTGCACTGTGTATTCTGACAGCTTTCTATCAGAACCAGCATTAACTTCTTCAGCAATTTGAGCAACAGTATCTCGTCTGTTGGATCGGATCACACTGGCCAGCCTTCTCTCCCCACATGCATCAATGAGCCTTCGCCATCCATGACCCTGTCGCCGGTTCACCACTGTTCCTTCCTTGGACCACTTTTGGTAGATACTGACCACTGCAGACCGGGAACACCCCACAAGAGCTGCAGTTTTGGATGTGCTCTGATCCAGTGATCTAGCCATCACAATTTGGCCCTTCGTCAAACTCTCTCAAATCCTTACACTTGTCCATTTTTCCTGCTTCTAACACATCAACTTTGAGGACAAAATGTTCACTTGCTGCCTAATATATCCCACACACTAACAGGTGGCATGATGAGGAGATCATCAGTCTTATTCACTTCAGTGGTCATAATGTTATGCCTGATCGGTGTATATCGTTACAACAAGGTATTGTGTAATTTAATTTCATTTAAGTATAGTTGTGGATGTTACAAATAATTTGATTAGCAGACTCAGAAGCCTTATATTCTGAAGTCCATTAAGAGACCTGAAATAGAAAGTTTACATTTTCCTTAGACGGATGAAGAAAAAAAAAAGATAGGACAGAATAAAACATAAGGACTTGCTGTGGTTCCTGAGGATTGGAAAATTACTGCTCTTAAGCAAATGAATTCAAATGAATTGACGCTTCATTTCACAAACACGCCACGGTCAGTCTATTAAAATTTCATGCAATGATTGAAGGTTGGTGAAATATACATGATATGGTTACATTTGCATAATAAATCACGCTGGTAAATGACAGAGTCCATGCAGGCTTTTGGCAGAAGCTCTTAAAAGCAGTGAAACTAGTGTACCATGACCAATAATGTCAATGTTATTCATTTTAGTAGCCATTACTACTGAACTCCTGGAGCTGCAACTCATGAATAAAAGCTCATTATTATTATTAACATGTCGGTTTATGAGTCTGGGATTATATGTGAGAAAAGGGCTGTTTTTACTAATATTTGGCAACAGGAAATAAGAAAATAATGATATGGATATAGAGACTTAGATCAAATCTTGATCACTCATATGACATCTGTGTTGTTAGTATAGAGTTCTGAAGGTTTTTAAGCAAAACTTACAATGAATTAATGTTCCAAAATGTACATGTAAATATAGATAGATAGATAGATAGATAGATAGATAGATAGATAGATAGATAGATAGATAGATAGATAGATATAGACAGACATATATATATATATATATATATATATATATATATATATATATATATATATATATATAGATATATATATATATATATAGATAGATAGATAGATAGATAGATAGATAGATAGACAGACAGACAGACAGACAGACAGACAGACAGACAGACAGATAGATAGATAGATAGATAGATAGATAGATAGATAGATAGACAGACAGACAGATAGATAGATTGATTGATATATAGACAGACAGACAGACAGACAGACAGATAAATAGAAAAACAGACAGACAGACAGAGATAGATAGATAGATAGATAGATAGATAGATAGATAGATAGATAGATAGATAGATAGATAGATAGATAGATAGATAGATAGATAGATAGAGGCACAATGCTGGTTTAGAATCTCATTAAATAGTAAATATACATTTTTGTTATTTATGATAATCAGTAACGAAGTAAAAACGCAAGTTCTAAATAATTCTGTCTCCTGATTTGACGTCATCACGAGGCTGGACGTTTGGTATTGTTTTTTATCTCAAGACTCGAATGAGATCTTGCTGGAAAAGACTGGAGCCAGAGTTTAGAATATTTATGCTTTAATATCTACACACTAACAGCTGTTTTAGTGACATCAACATTTCTGAATGTTGAATGTTAAAATAAATAAATAAATTTAATAATAATAATAACCATAATTAAACCGGCAATTAATGATACAATTTAAGAAATCGTGAAAAGATTTATTTTAAAAATTACATTCATAATGAGATTTAATAACTGAATGGTGGTGATCTTAATACAATTAAGTTAACTGAAAATCAATCAATTAATTTAGATTAAACCGGGCTCTAGTCGGTTCTCCATAACGTTTTATAGTAAAGTTTTAGAGTTTAGACAGTCTAGATTAACACTCCTCCTGTCTGGATGTGCCACTGGGACGGACTTTAAAGCTCTTCTCTGATTTTAAATCTCCTGTGAAGCCAGGGTTTTATGCCTGATGTTAGTAAAAAAAAATGCTTTACAACCAATTTACACCGAGAAAATGAAATAAGAGTGTTAATTTTAAGAGCAGATTTAAGAATGGGTGCTGAAATAATAATAATAATAATAATAATAATAATAATAATAATAATAATAATAATAATAATAATAATAATAACATTCAAATCAACTTGTTTTGATGGATATATTATACGAATGTAACTAACCGACAAAATGACCATTTTAAATTGAACAACAATCTACAATTAGTGTTATTTTTCGCCCTTTTCCCACATTTTATCAATTTTTTTTTGTGTGTAACAGGTCAGAAATATAATATATATATATCTCCAGCCTTTTTTCCTCCCTCCGTTGGTATTTTACGACCTTGTAGCGCTCGTAACTCGTATTTACGGTAATTCCGACAGCAGTAGATTTAGCTCGGCAGCGCGCGCGATCTTTGGTCATAGCCGTAGCCTCAGGCAGTGGCCGCTCGAGGTCTCGCGAGAGAACGCGAGCTCTTGCAGGACGAGATTTTGCGAGGGGGACTCAGGTGTAAGAGCGCAGCGCAGCGCGTGCAGGGAGACAGATAAGCGCCACCGAGACACTGCAAGGCATCTCCTCTCTGCACCGGGCTCTCAGATCTCCTAAACTTCACACCACCGCGACCTGAGACTGCAAAACACACACACACACAGACACTGACACACACACACACACACACGCACACATACATACACACACATACACACACAATTACACACACACACAGCAACCCTGGACCTGGAGCAGCATCGTCCACTTTATTTACATCTTTATTTATTTATGTTCTCTTAGCCTGCATGGCTTTTTATTCTAATTATTAGTATTTTTTTATTTTTATTTCTTCTACTCTGCTGTGCACTTTATTATTATTTTTTCGACAAAGCGGGACGCTTTTGCGGCAAAAACAAAACAGAAACATCATGATGTCCATGAACAGCAAACAGCCTCATTTCGCCATGCATCCGAGTTTACCCGAGCACAAATACACTACTTTACACTCGAGCTCGGAAGCGATCCGGAGAGCGTGTCTGCAAACTCCACAGGTAAAAAAAAACCCAAACTACCAAGTTATTTCTTTTTATTTCTGAAGAAATCAAATGTAGCAAATAATATACTGTATTTCTAGAATGTTTGTTCTTCGTGCATGCAACGGAATGAATAGAGTGTATATTTTTTGTTTTTAGTATAAAAGTATACTTAAATAAATTAAACTGTTACGCGTTTTACTTTTGCAACCTTCTAAACGCACTAATATGATCTGCTCACATTCTACCAATCATTTTCTAGTAATGAACATTATCACACAAACTATTATACAAACTATTCACACTGTCCTGTCTCCTCTCCGTTGTCCAGCTCCAGAGCAACATCTTCGCGAGCCTGGACGAGACCCTGCTGGCGCGCGCCGAGGCCCTGGCGGCCGTGGACATGGCGGTGTCGCAGGGCAAAGCCCACCCGTTCAAACCCGACGCCACGTACCACACGATGAACAGCGTACCGTGCTCGTCCACGTCCACGGTGCCCATCGCGCCGCCGCACCACCCGCACCACCACCACCATCACCACCACCAGAACCTGGAACCACCGGACCTGATGGACCACATCAACTCGCCTTCCCTCGCCCTGATGAGCAGCGCGCACGAGGCGGGCGGAGGAGCTGGAGGAGGCGGCGGAGGAGGTGGAGGCGGCGGTGGAGGCGGCGGAGGCGGCGGATTGATCTCCACCTCGGCGCATCCGCACTCACACATGCACGGCTTGAGTCATCTTTCGCACCAGGCTGCTATGAACATCAATTCCCCGCTCGGACACCACCACCACCCGCACCACCCACATCCAGGGCTTTTACCCAGCCACCCCGGTAGCGCTCAGGGCGCCTCCGGCCTTGTTCCCAATGGACTTCCGTCCCTCCCCGACTCGGATACGGACCCGCGCGAGCTCGAGGCATTCGCCGAGCGCTTTAAACAACGGCGGATCAAACTCGGTGTCACCCAAGCGGACGTGGGGGGCGCCCTGGCCAATCTGAAAATCCCCGGCGTGGGCTCGCTCAGTCAGAGCACCATATGTAGGTTCGAGTCTCTAACACTGTCACACAACAACATGATCGCGCTCAAGCCCATTCTCCAGGCCTGGCTCGAGGAGGCCGAGGGTGCGCAGCGCGAGAAAACGAACAAACCCGAGCTGTTTAACGGCGCCGAGAAGAAGCGCAAGCGCACGTCCATCGCCGCGCCCGAGAAGCGCTCTCTCGAGGCGTACTTCGCCGTTCAGCCGCGACCCTCCAGCGAGAAAATCGCGGCCATCGCCGAGAAACTGGACCTCAAAAAGAACGTGGTGCGCGTCTGGTTTTGCAACCAAAGACAAAAACAGAAACGGTTGAAATTTTCAGCGGCGCACTGATGATGCTGATGTTGATGATGGTGATGATGATGATGATGACAGTGATGAGGATGAGGACATTTTTTGGACCAAGGGATCTACAGTCGTTTTGTAGGTCTGCTCCGACCCGGTGGGGTTTTTCATGATCACTCAGATTTATGACTTTATTATAGTGGATGAGACTTTTACGTGACCCTTCTCGCGTCCTGAATTAATTTAAGATGATGATATTTATCATTTATTTATTTATATATTTATTTTCCCATGATGCTGGTGAAGTATGCAAACTCCAGGTAATCCAGACTTGCGGAGAACACTTAATGCCTTTCCCCCCAAAAAACAGCGCAAGAACACAGAAATTCGGGTTCTTTCCTTTTCCTTTTCCTTTTCCTTTCTTTTCTTTTCTTAAAAAACACTTTTATTTGAAACGATGAAATAGCCATGGAAGGATTACCTCATACTCCAAACTCGTCGTCCTGTATTTATTTATTTATTTATTTCATTTTATTTAATTTCTTGTCAGTTGAATTAGCTAATATTTACGGATCATAATTTATTTCCTGGTTTGTGTGGAGCTTTAAAAAGTCGTTTCTGATGGAAAAGCAGAGTCAAAATGAAAAAAAAGTGAGAGAAAAGTGAGAAAGAAAAAGAGGATACAAAATCCTTGTTTAATTGTTGGGTCTGTAATAGAGATTGGATTTGTTGCTTTTATCAATATTGCACTGAAATATAATATATAATTTCTTAAAAGTATTATTATTATTATTATTATTATTATTATTATTATTATTATTATTATTATTATTATTATTATTGGTTAGCTTTATTAAAATGTTTTTTTTGTATATATATAAACATACAGATGACACCTGCTCAACTTGGATTTCCCTTTTTCCTTTTTTTCCCTTTGGAAATTTCTTTATTTCATTTATGAATCTGTCACTGGTGTTATTTTATAATGGCTCTATAACAACTTCGCATGTCAGACGATCACATTTCCATCCTAATGGAGCAGAATGAAAGATAATAATAATAACAAGAAAAAAAATCTATATAGAGAATTGTCTTTTTTAATTAATTAATTTATTAATTAATTTATTTATTTTGAATTTGTACACTTTGGTTTGCAGTGCAAACATTCTATGCATTATTAAAGTAATACCGACTGAAGCACTACCGCATTAGAGGACCTGCTGTTAGCCTTGTGGATGGTGTCACTGTTTAATGCCACACACACACACACACACACACACACACACACACACACACTGTTCGTTTTGTCGTGTTATAATTGTCCAGAAAAAAAAAACCCAGAAGAGAAAGTTGTGTAAGTAGTGATTTATTTTGTGCACATATGTTTACAGACGGCGACCAAGGTGAGTCGCGCGCGCGCTCTGCGTCCCTCCATCTTTCCATCCATCCATTCATCCATCCATCCATCCATCCATCCGTCCATCCATCTACCCACCCATCCACCAATCCACCCATCAGTCCATCGCCCCTTCTGTTCTGTAAAGCCAAATCCACTCCGCGAGCCCGTACACTTCTCAATAAATTAATGACAAATGAGAAAGAATCTTGACTGATCATTATTATTATTATTATTATTATTATTATTATTATTATTATTATTATTATTATTATTATTTATTATGTTTTTCTTCTTCATTTTGTTGCTGTTGTTGGTACTATATATATATATATATATATATATATATATATAGTGTCATAAATATGTTATAAACATAAATACATTTATATAAAGTATTCTGTGCATCAAACCATATATATATATTTGATGCACCATATATATATATATATATATATATATATATATATATATATATATATAGATGAATAATTATTTTTTAATAATTAATAACCTGGATGCACATTTACACATGTTGAACATCCAGCTGTTGATTTTAACCAGACAGGTCTATCAGGATCTTCACTCCTGAAGGTTATCCCTGCAAAGAGACACATACTATTATTATTATTATTATTATTATTATTATTGTTATTACATTATGTAACTCATCTGTTACTGCAATTATCAGTAGGGTTAGAGATATTGATATGGATCAAAAGACAAACAAGGACGGAAAAAATTGAGGAAACATTTTTTTTGTACAAATTTCAAAATAAAAAATAAAAATCTACAAATAAAAAAGGGTCATTCTAAATAAATCATAAGCACGGTCCTAATAATTGGTTCTATTATCTTTATTATTGTTATTATTATTATTATTATTATTATTATTATTATTATTATTATTATTGATTAAGAGGGAATCAGAGAACAGAGAAATGCGACAATTCAAAAGTTTTTGGTCATAGCTCCAAGTGAAGCAGTAACTCTTCTTCTTCTTCTTCTTCTTCTTCTTCTTCTTCTTCTTCTTCTACTACTTCTACTACTACTACTACTTCTACTACTACTACTACTACTACTACTACTACTACTACTAGGTAAGCATATATCTAGTATGGAAGTCGTCGATTCTACCTTCAGCATTAAATGTGAATACCCCTGATATACCGTTTTTTTTTTTTTATTTATAAATAATTCATGCTCTGAGATTTGGAAATTAATAAAGCGAACACAAAGAGGCGCTAATTAAAAAGCTGAGTAATTATTATAATTATGATTACGCTCGGCCTAATGGGATGTTACAGCATGTCAGACAAAGTGGCATTAAAGAGGGAGCGAATAAAGACACCTCGACCTCTCACTCACTACAATGTGCACTAATGTGCTGCTGCTGGTGTACACGCGCATCTCAAGACTAGAAACAGGAGACGAAAAAAAGAGAAAAGAAATCACTATTACTATTTTTTTTATTTAAAAAATCTTAGCATTGTTATAAATAAAAAAAAACAATTTTATATTTATTTTAGTTTGATTTGTTTTTAGCTGACAATAATTATTAATATTAGTATATATACCCGTTAATAATTTTAATTGAATATATATATATATTCAATTAAAATTAAAATGATAATGATAAATTAAACTATTATATTACAATTAAGATTAATTACTAATTACCAAGATTAACATTAGACGAAAATATCGCGCAAATAAATTCAAAACCAAGACTATAATACCCCCCCCACCACCACCAAATCTCTAAGAGTTGTAATTATTCTTATCAGGCTGGTGAAAATGATTTTTTTTGGCGAATGCGCGTAAAAGCGCAGTTAAACTTCCAGCATCTGGTTTTATACAGCTTTGTGGCCGCCTTAAAGGGGGGGATAAAAAAAGAAAGAAAGAAAAAAAAGAAAATAAATGTTAAATGTAAGTGATGCAATATTAATCACGGGCGCTGATATAAAATGCAATATTTCAAGGAGCTGAAGGGCTTTTATTCGGAGCACAGCAGCAGCGCCGGAGAGCAAAGAAAACGACAGGAAAAAAAGGAGAGAAAAAGGGGGAAAAAAATAAAGATTCGGTTATTGTTCGCGTTTGGCTTTCGGCGACGTGAAAAGGGCGAGCTGGAGTGAGTAAGCACTTTCACTTTTATTTATCCCTAGCAAGATCCAAATCATTTCTTTCTAATCTTGGAAAATCTAAACGAGACTTTATTTGCTTTATTTATTTATTTTTGTGTGTGTCTAACATTTAACGTTTACAAATGCACGTGACGGTTGTGTGTGTGTTTTTTTTAGAGAAACAATTTAGATTTTTTATTTTTATTTTAAGGTGATCGAAAGTTGCAAAGGAAAACGAAAATTATGCATTATATAACACACCGACGCATTATTATAGTATCTTTACTGCAAAGCCGACCTTATAGGTAATTTCCTATACCTAAGACAGCAGTGTGCATATTTTTGGAGCTGGAACTTTTATATGAAAATACAGAAGCTGAAGATAAACCCAGGATCCCCTCTGAATATGGCTTTTAATCTTCTCCCGATTGCTTTCATATCGCTACCTTGTTTTGCTTGCAGTGCAGTGTTTCAGCTCTTTATTTAGTGCATTATGGAGAACTCCACATCCCACAGTCAGCTCTGCTAGCTCTGCTGTCTGTCTGCTCGCTGTGTGCTCGAAGTGTGTGATGGCAGTAAAACCCCTCTGATTTGCCCCCCGATTTGCCCCTGGCCGGAGGGGAGCCCTCGGCTACCCCAGCTGCTCCACCAGCCATATGGAGCTATTCATCATAGAGCTATTAATCAGCAGATTTACATCAACACCGACTCAGCAACAATATAAACCTTTCACGAAGTTCAAAACAAGGAGAGACCAAATCCTTAATAATAATAATAATAATAATAATAATAATAATAATAATAATAATAATGATAATAATAATAATAATAATAATGATAATAATAATAATATGGCTTGTTTTGATGAGATTTTTTTTGCAGATTTTGTATGAAAAATTGCATGAAATGAGGCACAAAAAAAATATCATAGAAAAAGATACAGACGCGCCTTCGCCTCAACCTCAGCAATAAATCCAGGTTCATGAATATGCAAATTAGAAACGCCTTAAACCCACACACGCCCCGCCCACTTCCCCCCGGGCAACCCGCAATCCTATAGCCTGTATTCAACGCAATAACATTCTCCAGCCACGTGCTCAGTCCTAGTGCTTCATTTCCTTTGAACTGTCTTTGCACTCAAATCATCTCGGTTACATCATTTAATAATAATAATAATAATAATAATAATAATAATAATAATAATAATAATAATAATAGGATGATTTAGGTTGACTTTTGCCTGCTGTGCTTGCTGTCTTTACCTTATATGCGGTGATTTAACTTAACTGATCTTTGACTCGCACTGAAATTTGTCAGAAAATTTTCTATCCAAGCTCTAGTAGGTTTATTTTAAGCGAAAAACATGACAATGCTTTAATACTTGCACTGGAACCTTACAGGGATGTCATTGTGTCATGTCATTTTGAGATAGCGTGCTCTGGGCAAAGATTCCAAAGATATTTAGAAATAAGTCAAAATCAGACCTGAAGAGATCACCGTAGACGTTTCTGCTTTGGTAAACGGTTATCACTGTGTGTTTGCATAAAAATCAGTCATGTGATCATTTCCTATAAAATCAAATGATATGATTGTTTCCTATACGTTTCATCAGAATCATTATTATTACCATTCCTACCCTTATTGTTAATTCAATTTATTGGTATATAGAGCTTTTAACAATGGACATTGTCTCAAAGTATTCTCTTCATCATCATCCACATCATCAACCACAACCATTACACCGTCCTTTCATCACCACGATATTAACCATGTCATCACCGTCGTCACCTCCATCACTGCTGTGACATTTATTCATTACTGTAATCATCACTGTCATCATTACTGTCATCACCAGTGTCATCATCACCGCCTGTCACTCCTGTGACATTTATTCATCACCGTCAACCGTCGCTAAACTTAACATGAGCTTCATCACCTCCATCACTGTCATTCTCATTACCATTGCTTCACTCATTATTACTGCACTCATCATCAGTGTCACTGCACTGTTGTGATCATCATCATCATCATCATCATCATCATCGCTATCTTAGTTATTATCAACATTCTCAGCATCATTGTATCGACCACAGCCATCACCACCACCATTACCACCACCACCACCACCATCATCATCATCATCATCATCCACAACCAATCTTTATCATGAGTATCATAACTGTCATTCTCATTACCAGAGCTATCTTCATTATAAACATTCTAATCACCACTGCACCAACCACAACCATCATCATCATCATCAATATTTTCATTAGAATCAACATTCTCACCACCATTAAATCAACTACAACCATCATCATCATCATCATCATCGTCATTACCAGAGCCATCTTCATTATCAACATTCTAATCACCATTGCATCAATGACAGCTATCATCATCATCATCATCATCTTCATTAGTATCAACATTCTCATCACCATTGCATAAACCACAACCATCATCATCATCATCATCATCATCATCAATATCTTCATTAATATCAACATTCTCATCAACATTGAATCAACCACAATCATCGTCATCATCATCATCATCATCATCAAGATCATCATCATCATCATGACTGTCTTCACTACCACTGATATCCTCATTATTATCAGCATCACCATTATCACACTTTATCAGACTTTTTGTCACTATAACAGCAATGACAACCACTACCACCATCATCTTCATCGTCATCATCACTATTATCACCAACACCCTCATCATCATCATATTATTATTATTATTATTACTCTCTGTCCCTCCTGCTCTCTCCTCATGGCTGGTGAAGGGCGCTGTGAAGGGTGGGGTGTTAAATAAGGGGTGTGTCGAGCGTCTCCTCCGGATCTGTGTTCATCTCCAGCTCGTATTTGCTCAGTAATCTCCGCCCAAGCTCCAGTTGACACAGCAGCAAATTTCAATCACAAGGGGCTTCAGAGTCAGCCGCAAAACGTATTTGTTTAATAAATCCATCATTTTGGTCGAAAAATATTTGATAAGCTGGGTTTGACCCCTGCAGGAAGGAGCATGTATTTACTGACACGGCCCCCTGCTAGTCTGAAATGAAGGTTAAGATCTTTAAAGTGCCCTTCAAAATGGCCCATGCAGATGAAAGCACATGGGGTGTGTTCTGAATATGACCTGTAAAATCCTGGAATACGTGACGGCCTATTTTTAAAAATAGCATGCCAGTCTGAAAAATGCTCCGTTCTGCAAGACGTTAATGACCGATTATGGAACTTCAGCTTATTAGTGCTGTTATAAAGGCAGCGTTCACAAAATAAATAAATAATCCTGGCATGATCGAGGCCTGAAACAAAGCTGATTATTTTCTAAATAACAGCAAGTGTTTTATTTCCCTTATTCCTCAACACATTTCATGTTAATTAACATCCACAAAACTAATTAATGCTCCTCGGGACACTGGAGACTCCCATAAATGTTAAATAAACCAGAACAGAAAGCATCACCCTGCTTCAGCCCACAGGATGAAGCCATAGAAATCCCTGTGATTGAGTTGTTTCTATGGAAACAATAACATATTAAAGTAAGGACATTAATATAAACCTATCATTCATTTGATCCAAAATAAAGTTCATTCACAGATCAGGTTACAATGAAACATACTAATAGATACAAACTATTTTAATAGAAATGAAGAGATAATTTTTGATATCTAACAGCAGCGTGTTTTAAGAGCAGCCGCCTGGGCTTCGTTCCTCTCTGTCAGCCGTCAGTGTGTGTATGATCGGCTGTACAAATGCCAAAGCCCTTCCTCTCATTTGTTCTGTCTCTTTAGCTCTCTGAAGGCCCTGGGCGTCGTGTCTCTTTGACCTCCCTATTGAACACACTCGCCCCTCATCATTATCCTCATTCCGCCTGCGGACTCCATCGCTCGTGCCTGCTTCTCCCCAAAGCACTGAGATCTTTACCCAAGCAGCTCCGGGACACTGACGCAGTTATAAACCACACAGGAACATAGAGCAAAGCGGGGGGAAAAAAGAGAAATTGGAGTCGGTCAGTGTGACGTTCGTGCTCATGGTGGAAATAACCTAAGGAAATGGACGTTTCTGTGAAAACTGAACTTGAGGAAGACGCAGTGTATCAGACGGATGTGTGTCTCAGTGTCGTATTAAATGAAATCACCAAGACCAATTTACTTCCTGGGCTCTAATGTGTACTTTTTTGTGCGTCTAAAAAAAACAAAGGGTCTGTCTGTTACCATATATGGAATTTAGAGCATCTAAGTGGGCATGGCTTAATTGCCATATATAGAAATGTGGGCTTGTCTTTCAGCCCAGATAAAGACATAAAGGGACATCTTTGCTACTCGTGTGTGTGTGTGTGTGTGTGTATGGGCATTTTACATATTTTGTGAACTATCCAATCCAATTCAAGATTTCTGAGTGGATTTTCAAACCACATTCATCTTCATCGCTAATACCAGCTAGCTAGCTGTCAATCATAAAACTAATACGAATGTCCCTCTTAAAGACACGAGGACCAGGCTGTAGTCAGATGCACCACAAACCTGCCAGTAAACTTATGTCCACTAGCCAGAAAAAAATAAACTAGCCAGAAGTAGCAGGAGGACTGATGTAGGACAGCCATGTTTACATTTTAAAGAATAGTAATGATATCTATATATATCTATATATATATTATATATAATATAATATCATTACAGGAGCACTTATTGCACAAACAGGAGACATTATAGAAGACATTGATGGAAGGAGTGTCCAGTGCTAGCGCTTTGTAACACTGTCAGTGAATTTTCTGACATGACCAAACGTTAACGCTTTGCTGTTCCTCTGTAACATGACATGCTACGGTTTTAGGAGAAGCTTCAGGAGAGAGTAAAAAAGAGAGACTGGTGAGAGGACGAGTGTTTAGAACTGCTAGAACATGTTCCAAAGTGTTAATGAGAAGTAACGTCTTTTGCAGGCGGTCCATGATATTCTATAAAACTATGAATCTATAATAAATAATAATAAATAAAAGACAAAAAAAAATATTCTGGCCGAGGTGTAAGAGGAATAAAACTCTCCAGGATGCTGCAGTTTTGGAAAATTTAATAATCAATTTCAGGTTTATAAAAACTGCTTTCCTATAACAGTATGACGTGGAATTCCTTATAGATTTAAAGGCTTTTCATAATTAATAACAGGAAGTACACATTTAATCCTATGTTCATGATGTTTTAGATAGATTTTTTAACAGAACCTATCTATATAGTCAATAGTTTGTGCATCCATGGCCATCACACCCATATGTACTTCTTCCTTAAACAATTACAGCAAACGCACAATTGTATAGATTCATTTCCATTCACTGGAAATAAGAAACTGAAACCAGAAACCAGAACGATGATGCTCTTCCTGTTCACACAGCCCCTGAGCTCCATGAAGACTTGGTGTGTTAAGGTTGGAGTGGAAGAGTGTCCTACACAGAGCCCTGACTCTGACTCAACCCCACTGAACACCTTTGGGATGAACTGGAACAGTGACTGCACCCCAGACCTCCTCACTCTTACAATATCGGTGTCTGATCTCACTAATGGACCCAAATCCCCACAGCCACACTCCAGTATCTAGTGGAAAGTATTTTGGGATTGATTCATTTTCGGCCTCCAGCCTGCAGTCAGAGTGGCTCATGTACGCGCAGACTGCTATGGCATAATGACATCATTCTTACATAATGGGAGAAGAATCTTGTTCCTAAAGCAAACACACAACCTGTGTGTAAGTGATATTACATCAGCGTTGCCGTGGGAAACATCGTCAGCTGATCATTTCTTCAGCCGAACGGCTTTATCGATCTCAGAAGTTGACACGCACTGGGGAAGAGGGTGATAATGTGATACATTATGTATGAACCAGATCCTAAACATCAGCTCTGACATCACACACACACACACACACACACTCATCTGTAGCGCAGCTTTCACAGAGTCTGAGGGAGGGTAGTGATCAGATACAGTGGATTTATTCACAGCCTTCAAACACACAGAACATGTAGAGGTGTGTGTGAACATACACTATCCTGCATACATTACACTACACACACTATACTACACACACTATACTACATACACTAGACTAAACACACTACACTACAAACACTATACTACACACACTACACTACACACACTATACTACATACACTACACTACACACACTATACTACATACACTACACTACACACACTATACTACATACACTACACACACTATACTACATACACTATACTACACGCACTATACTATATACACTATACTACACGCACTATACTACATACACTACACTACATACACTATGCTACACACCATACACTACACTACATACACTACACTACACAATACTACACACACTACACTACATACACTACACTACACAATACTACACAAAATACACTATTCTACATACACTATACTACACACACTATACTACATACACTATACTACACACACTATACTACATACACTATACTACACACACTATACTACAAACACTATACTACACACACTATACTACACACACTATACTACATACACTATACTACACGCACTATACTACATACACTATACTACACACACTATACTACATACACTATACTACACACACTATACTACATACACTATACTACACACACTATACTACATACACTATACTACATACACTATACTACATACACTATACTACACACACTATACTACACACAGTATACTACATACACTATACTACACACACTATACTACACACACTATACTACATACACTATACTACATACACTATACTACACACACTATACTACACACACTATACTACATACACTATACTACACGCACTATACTACATACACTATACTACACACACTATACTACATACACTATACTACACACACTATACTACATACACTATACTACACACACTATACTACACACACTATACTACATACACTATACTACACACACTATACTACACACACTATACTACATACACTATACTACACACACTATACTACATACACTATACTACACACACTATACTACATACACTATACTACACACACTATACTACATACACTATACTACATACACTATACTACACACACTATACTACACACACTATACTACATACACTATACTACACGCACTATACTACACACACTATACTACATACACTACACTACACACACTATACTACATACACTACACTACATACACTATACTACACACACTATACTACATACACTACACTACACACACTATACTACACACACTATACTACACACACTATACTACATACACTATACTACACACACTATACTACATACACTATACTACACACACTATACTACACACACTATACTACATACACTATACTACACACACTATACTACACACACTATACTACATACACTATACTACACGCACTATACTACATACACTATACTACATACACTACACTACACACACTATACTACATACACTATACTACATACACTATACTACACACACTATACTACATACACTACACTACACACACTATACTACATACACTACACTACACGCACTATACTACATACACTACACTATATACACTACACTACACAATACTACACAAAATACACTATTCTACATACACTATACTACACACACTATACTACATACACTATACTACACACACTATACTACATACACTATACTACACGCACTATACTACATACACTATACTACACGCACTATACTACACGCACTATACTACACGCACTATACTACATACACTATACTACACGCACTATACTACATACACTATACTAAACACACTATACTACATACACTACACTACACACACTATACTACATACACTATACTACATACACTATACTACATACACTACACTACACGCACTATACTACATACACTATACTACACGCACTATACTACATACACTACACACACTATACTACATACACTATACTACACACCATACACTACACTACATACACTACACTACACAATACTACACAAAATACACTATTCTACATACACTATACTACACACACTATACTACATACACTATACTACACGCACTATACTACATACACTATACTAAACACACTACACTACATACACTACACTACACTACACACTCTATACTACATACACTACACTACACTACACACACTATACTACATACACTACACTACACACACTATACTACATACACTACACTACACACACTATACTACATACACTATACTACATACACTATACTACATACACTACACTACACGCACTATACTACATACACTATACTACAC
>NC_080720.1:4888351-4945851 GCF_019097595.1 Hemibagrus wyckioides
TTTACCTGTAAAGTAGAGAACACCTGTAATGTAGGGAACATTTACAAAGTAGGGGACACTTTTAAAATAGGGAACACTTGTGAATTAGAGTAGGAATTATAGTTGAACTCTCCAGAGTAAACACAGTCCTGAAGCTGAATGATTTTCTTCATCAGCACTTTGCACCTAAAGCTTTCTTGAATTCTCCATTAGAGCTGATTCACATGTTGCTGTATTTCCAGAAGGATTTATTTATAAAATCCTGGGACTCTTTAACCCAGTTATTACTAACTTTCTGGACTGAGCGTGAAGATGTTTGTAAGACTTGCTCTTTTTCTCTGTCCACAGATCTGAAATGTTCTGCCTCTGAGCCCGTGGTGTCCAGTGTCATGCTGACATGGAGAAGATGATTAAAGCTCATTAAAGGTGAAGTCCAGGAACCTGAGGTCTGACGCAGGACGGATTCTAACCTGTCTCTCAAACTGTACTCTTTTGTACTCTTCTATTTCTCTACTGTTCTACATGATGCCCGAGTGTAAAACATCGTGGAGTTTGTCCATTCTGAAAATCACTGATGGACGATACAGTGACTGACCAACTCTGTGGAAGTACAGACATCTGTCCATCTCTCTCTCTCTCTCTCTCTCTCTCTCTCAAGTCAGATTTATTTCTATAGCACATAGAAATAATGTTGAGTGTTAAAAACACCATGCAAATAAAATTGAATTCAATCATCGTGTCTAATTTTTCTAATGCTGAATTTCACATTGTTTTTTAAAATATTGAGGCATATTTTATCTGTAAAAATTGTCTACGGAAAGGTTTGTAAATTCGTGTCAGATATTGAGAAATTTAGCCAGAAATTTAATAGGTAAAATTAAATTAAATTAAATTAAATTAAATTAAATTAAATTAAATTAAATTAAATTAAATTAAATTAAATTAAATTAAATTAAATGTAATTAAATGTAATTAAATGTAATTAAATGTAATTAAATTAAATTATAAAAAATATTTCTCAAATAAAAGCAAAAGAATGAAAGAGGTAAAAATAGAAAAAATATAGCAAATAACTAAAAACAAAAGAACAGAAACTAAAAACACACAAAAGATGGAAAGAATTTGTCTTTCTTACGTCTTTCTCACGGTGCTTAGTGTCACCAAGTCAAGCCACATTTTTCCTATAACGCATAGAAATATAACATTAAATAAAATAGAATAAAATAAAATAATGAAAGAAAAAAAAAAGAAAGAAAGAAAGAAAGAAAGAAATTTCAAATAAAAACAAAAAAAAAATAATAAAAAAATTAGAAAGAGAAAAAATAAAAAAATAAAAGTAATAAATAGAAAAAAAAGCTGTCTTTCTTTATTGCTTAGGTGACAATGTTGAGTGTTAAAACACAATGCAAATAAAATCAAATGTAATCATTTGTTCTTTCTTTCTTTCTTTCTTTCTTTCTTTCTTTCTTTCTTTCTTTCTTTCTTTCTTTCTTTCTTTCTTTCTTTCTTTCTTTCTTTCTTTCTTTCTTTCTTTCTTTCTTTCTTTCTTTCTTTCTTGCAGCATTGCTCCGTACAACCTATCCCATTTCACTGCTCTTTCCTTTCAATTTAAAGACATTTTAACAACTATAACTAATAACTCAAGCATGTTAACTACACTAAAAATCTCAAATCCTACACTGATTACAGAATCTTTCAAGTTCCAAACACTCCTAAATTAATACAGAAATACATAAAATAATATGGAATAGTCGTAGCTGTAAGCTGCTTGCTCCTACAGGTGCTGCACGCAGGTGATCAATAGCAGCAGTGTGAATGACTGCTAAATAATACATTAACTGGGCTATGTGATCCAGGGTGAGTGTGTATGTGTGTGTGTGTGTGTGTGTGTGTGTGTGTCCATATCATCCAATTTTCAACGCAACAACAACCCGGAACACGATTCCACAACTGCAGCCATTCAGTAAGCCATATGCACACACACACACACAAACACACACACACACACAGGAAGAAATAATAACATTTGGAAAGACAGAGAGAAATAGACAGAGATATGGGAATAATGGTTTTGTTGGTATAAAGGACAGAGAGCAGGACAAGGTCATATATGACATGACTAGATGTGTGTGTGTGTGTGTGTGTGTGTGTGGTTGAGTAAGATGTTTGATGTGGATGGGTAAAGAAGCAACTGATGTTGTTAATTATATACAGCAAACATTACTGAAATGGTAGGAAATTAGACAACGCTAAATACATCCATCACTACAGCAAGAGTCTTATTATTTATCCTAATATGCGATCTTATAACTTCTCCTAATAAATTATAACCAAATCATTACACATACATTACAATGATTATAAATTACACAGTACATGGCATCATAAACAAAACCTCCCAGTGTATTACATCATAGCCCAACCCACCCAAGTACATCATAACCAAATTCCTCTCAGTACATTACATCATAAACATTTCTAGCATTTGGCACATGCCCTTATTGAGAGAAACTTATAATTTATCTTATACACTGGAGCAATTGAGGGTTAAGGGCCTTGCTCAGGGGCCCAGCAGCTTGGTCCCATCCCTCCCATTAGTAGCCCAAAACAACCAAATCTCTCACAGCACATTACATCACAGTTAAACCATTCCCAGTACATTACATTAAATCCAAACCCCTTCCATGACATTACATCATAGCCAAATCCCTCCCAGTACATTACATAACAACCAAATCTCCTTTCAGTACATCCTAACCAAACCCCTCCCAGTATATTACCTCCTAACCAAACCCCTCCCATTATATTACATCCTAACCAAACTGTTCCCAGTATATTACATCATAGCCAAACCACTTCCAGAACAACAAAACCAAAGCTGTCTCAGTACATCACAACCAAACTCCTCCCAGTAGATTACATCATAACCAAAACCCTCCCAGTATATTATAACCACACCACACTAGTATATTACACCATAACCAAACCCCTCCCAGTATATTACACCATAACCATACCCTTCCCAGTATATTACATCATAACAAACCCATCCCAGTAAATTAAATCCAAACCCCACTCAGTATATTACATCATAAACAAACTCTTCCCAGTACATTACATCATAACCAAACCCCTCCCAGTACATTACATCATAGCCAAATCCCTCCCAGTACATTACATCATAGCCAAATCCCTCCCAGTACATTACACCATAACCAACCCCCTCGTAGAACATTACATCATAACCAAACCCCTCCCAGTATATTACATCATAACCAACCCCCTCCTAGAACATTACATCATAACCAACCCCCTCCTAGAACATTACATCATAACCAACCCCCTCCCAGTACATTACATCATAACCAACCCCCTCCTAGAACATTACATCATAACCAAACCCCTCCTAGAACATTACATCATAACCAAACCCCTCCCAGTATATTACATCATAACCAACACCCACCTAGAACATTACATCATAACCAACCCCCTCCCAGTACATTACATCATAACCAACCCCCTCCTAGAACATTACATCATAACCAACCCCCTCCCAGTACATTACATCATAACCAACCCCCTCCTAGAACATTACATCATAACCAAACCCCTCCGAGTACATTACATCATAACCAACCCCCTCCCAGTACATTACATCATAACCAACCCCCTCCTAGAACATTACATCATAACCAAACCCCTCCGAGTACATTAGATCATAACCAACCCCCTCCTAGAACATTACATCATAACCAACCCCCTCCTAGAACATTACATCATAACCAAACCCCTCCCAGTACATTACATCATAACCAAACCCCTCCCAGTACATTACATCATAACCAAACCCCTCCGAGTACATTAGATCATAACCAACCCCCTCCTAGAACATTACATCATAACCAACCCCCTCCTAGAACATTACATCATAACCAACCCCCTCCCAGTACATTACATCATAACCAACCCCCTCCTAGAACATTACATCATAACCAAACCCCTCCCAGTACATTACGTCATTAACCAAACCTCTCCCAGTATATTACATCATAACCAACCCCCTCCCAGTACATTACATCATAACCAAACCCCTCCCAGTACATTACATCATAACCAACCCCCTCCTAGAACATTACATCATAACCAAACCCCTCCCAGTACATCATAACCAACCCCCTCCTAGAACATTACATCATAACCAAACCCCTCCGAGTACATTACGTCATAACCAAACCCCTCCCAGTACATTACATCATAACCAAACCACTCCCAGTACATTACATCACAATAAATCTCTCACTACATTAAAATCTATTATTTATTAGCTGTACCCACTTGTAAAACCGTACATCATAACTGAAACATATCTAAACCCATTGTAACCAGCAACTCTCCCAGTACAGCCTCCCAGTCTCTCCTGATACATCACAAAGCGTTACATTACAATTTAAACACACAAAATCTCTTCTGAAGCATATCATTACATCTAAAACCCCTCCTGTGGAAAAAAACCTGTACAAATTCAATCTGTTAGGTAGGAGTATTAGTGAAGGTGTATGTGTGTGTGTGTGTGTGTATGTGCATTCCACCTCATACTTGTATGTATGTATGTATGTATGTATGTATGTATGTATGTATGTATGTATGTATGTATGTATGTATGAGTCTGCAGTCTGTGTTTGTAGGGGTGTGTGAGTATATGTGTGGGAGTGTGTGTGTGTATGAATAGAATGAATAGATTATGAGCAGTAATTAGACTTACATGGAAATCAATGTGCTGATAGGGAGAGCTGCAGGCTATGGGGAGACAGAGAGAGAGAGAGAGAGAGAGAGAGAGAGATGGGGTAACGCTGAGCTTTTCTGCCCCCATTTCGCCCTGCAGCTACACAGTTCCTGTGTGTGTGTGTGTGTGAATCTGGCCATGATCGTAGTTAATGAACATATGGGTCTTCCTCTGATCACACACATGTGCTTCATTCAAGCATAAGCCTTCTTTCATTAATACACACTCCAACACACACACACACACACACACACACACACATACTTTGCCTCTCTGAAACCTTACTTACACCAAGCTGCCTGGTGCATTATGGGATATCCTTATATTAAATGTGTTTATATCCAGTGCTTCCTGTCCACACCACCTGCTAGCTGGTTGGCTGAGAAATGTTCTACCTGTATGGTTCCACCTCCTCTCAGTAATTTCACAGGTTCTTTACCTGCTCAGATATACCTCTATTACTACACTGCCCCTGTGCCACACCGGTCACTATAGCAACAGCAATGATTAAGTTGTTGCTGTGAGTAGAAATGAAGAAACATGGAAGCTTTCAATGAAGTCATGTTATAAAGAGAAAATACTGAGGCATAATTTCTCTTTAAAGATTTTCTACAGAAAGGCTTTTAAATTAGTCTCAGATTTTAGAAGAAATTTAACCAATAACAGAAAGAAAGAAAGAAAGAAAGAAAGAAAGAAAGAAAGAAAGAAAGAAAGAAAGAAAGAAAGATTTTTTGAAAAAAATAAAAGAAAAAGAATTAGAAATAAAAATGGAAAGAAAATATAGCAAATAACTAAAAAACTGAAAAACAGAAAGAAACAAACACAGAAAAATGGAAAGAATGATAATGAAACAGAAGATAGATAGAATTAAATAAATAAATAAAGAAAGAAAGATCAAATAAATAAAAGAAAGAAAATAGATATTTTAAATAACAGAAAAAAGAAAGAAAGAAAGAAAAATATTTTTTTAAATAACAGAAGAAAGAAAGAACAAATAAATAAAAGAAAGAAAATACATTTTTTAATAACAGAAAAGAGAAAGAAAGAAAGAAAGAAAGAAAGAAAGAAAGAAAGAAAGAAAGAAAGAAAGAAAGAAAGAAAGAACAAAAAGAAAGAAAAAAAATAAAAGAATGAAAATTGTTTTTTAAATAACAGAAAAAAGAAAGAAAGAAAGAAAGAAAGAAAGAAAGAAAGTCCAGTCTATAAATGTAGTGTTTTTATGGGATCATTGGTTAAACTGTTGGTCTTTCTGCACCTCGAGGCCCATCCAGTTCTAAGAAAAAAACAGGAAGTCGTGTTGTGTAACAACTAATTAGCTAAAATACAATAATTATGCATAAATTTAATCAGGATGGAAGACTCAGAGAAGTGAATGAAGACAAACAGAATCTTTAGTCATGTTCATGTTCCTGTTCCTGTTCATGTCCCTGTTCATGTCCCTGTTCATGTCCCTGTTCATGTCCCTGTCCCTGTTCCTGTTCCTGTTCATGTCCCTGTTCATGTTCATGTTCATGTCCCTGTTCATGTTCCTGTTCCTGTTCATGTCCCTGTCCCTGTCCCTGTCCCTGTCCCTGTCCCTGTTCCTGTTCATGTCCCTGTCCCTGTCCCTGTTCATGTCCCTGTTCCTGTTCCTGTTCCTGTTCCTGTTCATGTCCCTGTTCATGTTCTTGTTCCTGTTCCTTTTCATGTTCCTGTTCATGTCCCTGTTCATGTTCCTGTTCCTGTTCCTGTCCCTGTTCCTGTTCCTGTTCCTGTTCATGTTCATGTTCCTGTTCCTGTTCCTGTTCCTGTTCCTGTTCATGTTCATGTTCATGTCCCTGTTCCTGTTCCTGTTCCTGTTCCTGTTCCTGTTCCTGTTCATGTTCCTGTTCATGTCCCTGTCCCTGTTCATGTCCCTGTTCCTGTTCCTGTTCATGTTCCTGTTCATGTTCATGTTCATGTCCCTGTTCATGTTCATGTCCCTGTCCCTGTCCCTGTTCCTGTTCCTGTTCCTTTTCATGTTCCTGTTCATGTCCCTGTTCATGTTCATGTTCATGTTCATGTTCATGTTCATGTTCATGTTCATGTCCCTGTTCATGTTCATGTCCCTGTTCATGTTCCTGTTCATGTTCCTGTTCCTGTTCCTGTTCCTGTTCATGTTCATGTCCCTGTTCCTGTTCCTGTTCATGTCCCTGTCCCTGTTCATGTCCCTGTTCCTGTTCATGTTCCTGTCCCTGTTCATGTCCCTGTTCCTGTTCCTGTTCATGTTCATGTCCCTGTTCATATTCATGTCCCTGTCCCTGTTCCTGTTCCTGTTCCTGTTCCTGTTCATGTCCCTGTTCATGTTCTTGTTCCTGTTCCTTTTCATGTTCCTGTTCATGTCCCTGTTCATGTTCATGTTCATGTTCATGTTCATGTTCATGTCCATGTCCCTGTTCATGTTCATGTTCATGTTCCTGTTCCTGTTCATGTTCATGTCCCTGTTCATGTCCCTGTTCATGTTCCTGTTCATGTCCCTGTTCATGTTCCTGTTCATGTCCCTGTTCATGTTCATGTTCCTGTTCCTGTTCCTGTTCATGTCCCTGTTCATGTTCATGTTCATGTTCATGTCCCTGTTCATGTTCCTGTTCATGTCCCTGTTCATGTTCATGTTCATGTTCATGTTCATGTTCATGTCCCTGTTCATGTCCCTGTTCATGTTCATGTCCCTGTTCATGTTCCTGTTCATGTCCCTGTTCATGTCCCTGTTCATGTTCATGTTCCTGTTCATGTTCCTGTTCATGTTCCTGTTCATGTTCCTGTTCATGTTCATGTTCATGTCCCTGTTCATGTTCCTGTTCATGTCCCTGTTCATGTTCCTGTTCATGTCCCTGCTCATGTCCCTGCTCATGTCCCTGTTCATGTCCCTGCTCATGTCCCTGTTCATGTCCCTGTTCATGTTCCTGTTCATGTCCCTGTTCATGTCCATGTTCCTGTTCATGTTCCTGTTCATGTTCCTGATCATGTTCCTGTTCCTGTTCCTGTTCCTGTTCCTGTCCCTGTTCATGTTCCTGTTCATGTCCCTGTTCATGTTCATGTTCATGTTCATGTCCCTGTTCATGTCCCTGTTCATGTTCATGTCCCTGTTCATGTCCCTGTTCATGTCCCTGTTCATGTTCATGTTCCTGTTCATGTTCCTGTCCCTGTTCATGTCCCTGTTCATGTCCCTGTCCCTGTTCATGTTCCTGTTCATGTCCCTGTTCATGTCCCTGTTCATGTTCATGTTCCTGTTCATGTTCCTGTTCATGTTCCTGTCCCTGTTCATGTCCCTGTTCATGTCCCTGTTCCTGTTCATGTCCCTGTTCATGTCCCTGTTCCTGTTCCTGTTCCTGTTCATGTCCCTGTTCATGTCCCTGTTCCTGTTCACAGCGGGTGATTAGTGAAATAAATCACACAATTGAAATGATTAACTGCCTACAAAACTCATCTAACACAATGAGCGCAGCAACCTGCCTGCTTGTGTAATAATCTAATTAATGCAGTGTTGTACAATTACAGAGTTAAACAGTTCTCTATGGTTATAAACTCTATAAACGAAGTGCTTAATTATCTCTGTGGCTGCTTCTTTAACGCTGGTTATTACGGCTGATTTGTGGGTTAGGAATGAAAAGCAGCCTGAACAGCAGGTCATGCTGAATGACTTAAAGCAGTGATGGGGATAATACTGCTGATAATTCAACAGGGTTATAACGAGTTATAAACTCCGGCTGTTGTGTCCTGTCATATATTTGTTTATACAGAGCCCGGGGTTTATCCTGTTACACCTGTCCAATTACATTCAGAGTTAAATAAGGAATAAAGAGGAAATACTGCATCATGCAGAGGAAGATTATTTTACAATAACAGCAAGTTGTTTTTTTATCTATCTATCTATCTATCTATCTATCTATCTATCTATCTATCTATCTATCTATCTATCTATCTATCTATCTATCTATCTATCTATCTATCTATCTAAAAATAAATAAACAACCAAACAACGATAGAGAGTGACAATGAAACAAAAAAGAAAGAAAGAAAGAAGGAAAGAAAGAAAGAAAAGTATGAAAAACATTAAGAAAGAAAGAAAGAAAGAAAGAAAGAAAGAAAATAGATTTTTTTAAATAACAAGAAAGAATGAAAGAAAGACAGATAGATAGATAGATAGATAGATAGATAGATAGATAGATAGATAGATAGATAGATAGATAGATAGATAGATAGATAGATAGATAGATAGATAGAAAAAAAAGAAAGAAAATAGTTTTTTTAAATAACAGATGAAAGAAAGAAAGAAAGAAAGAAAGAAAGAAAGAAAGAAAGAAAGAAAGAAAGAAAGAAAGAAAGAAAGTAAGCAAGAAAGAAGTTTTTTAATAACAAAAGAAAGAAAGAAACAAAGAAACAAAGAAAGAAAGAATGAAAGAAAGAAAGTCCAGTCTGTAAATGTAGCGTTTTTACTGGATCATTGGTAAAAAGTCGTGTCGTGTAACAACTAATTAGATCAAATAAAATAATGAACATACACTATATTGCCAAAAGTATTCGCTCACCTGCCTTGACTCGCATATGAACTTAAGTGACATCCCATTCCTAATCCATAGGGTTCAATATGACGTCGGTCCACCCTTTGCAGCTATAACAGCTTCAACTCTTCTGGGAAGGCTGTCCACAAGGTTTAGGAGTGTGTTTATGGGAATTTTTGACCATCCTTCCAGAAGCGCATTTGTGAGGTCACACACTGATGTTGGACAAGAAGGCCTGGCTCTCAGTCTCCAATCTAATTCATCCCAAAGGTGTTCTATCGGGTTGAGGTCAGGACTCTGTGCAGGCCAGTCAAGTTCCTCCACACCAGACTCTGTCATCCATGTCTTTATGGACCTTGCTTTGGTCACTGGTGCACAGTCATGTTGGAAGAGGAAGGGGCCAGCTCCAAACTGTTCCCACAAAGTTGGGAGCATGGAATTATCCAAAATGTCTTGGTATGCTGAAGCATTCAGAGTTCCTTTCACTGGAACTAAGGGGCCAAGCCCAGCTCCTGAAAAACAACCCCACACCATAATCCCCCCTCCACCAAACTTTACACTTGGCACATTGCAGTCAGACAATTACCGTTCTCCTGGCAACCGCCAAACCCAGACTCGTCCATCAGATTGCCAGATGGAGAAGCGCGATTCGTCAGTCCAGAGAACGCGTCTCCACTGCTCTAGAGTCCAGTGGCGGCGTGCTTTACACCACTGCATCCGACGCTTTGCATTGCACTTGGTGATGTATGGCTTGGATGCAGCTGCTCGACCATGGACACCCGTTCCATGAAGCTCTCTGCGCACTGTTCTTGAGCTAATCTGAAGGCCACATGAAGTTTGGAGGTCTGTAGCGATTGAGTCTGCAGAAAGTTGGCGACCTCTTCGCACTATGCGCCTCAGCATCCGCTGACCCCGCTCCATCAGTTTACGTGGCCTACCACTTCGTGGCTGAGTTGCTGTCGTTCCCAAACACTTCCACGTTCTTATAATACAGCTGACAGTTGACTGTGGAATATTTAGGAGTGAGGAAATTTCACGACTGGATTTGTTGCACAGGTGGCATCCTATCACAGTTCCACGCTGGAATTCACTGAGCTCCTGAGAGCGACCCATTCTTTCACAAATGTTTGTAAAAACAGTCTGCATGCCTAGGTGCTTGATTTTATACACCTGTGGCCATGGAAGTGATTGGAACACCTGATTCTGATTATTTGGATGGGTGAGCGAATACTTTTGGCAATATAGTGTATTTAATGACTGAATAAAGTGAAGAAAGACAAACAGAAATGTGGTTATAGAAAACTAATCAACACATACTGACCAATCAGAAGAGAGCAGTGCAGCGCTAGGGTTCGAGGCTGTGAGTGCTGTGTACTGACCAATCAGAAGAGAGCAGTGCAGCGCTGAGGTTCGAGGCTGTGAGTGCTGTGTACTGACCAATCAGAAGAGAGCAGTGCAGTGCTGAGGTTCGAGGCTGTGAGTGCTGTGTACTGACCAATCAGAAGAGAGCAGTGCAGTGCTGAGGTTCGAGGCTGTGAGTGCTATGTACTGACCAATCAGAAGAGAGCAGTGCAGCGCTGAGGTTCGAGGCTGTGAGTGCTATGTACTGACCAATCAGAAGAGAGCAGTGCGGTGTTTCAGACTGTCATGTAGTTGAATTTAATGAACCTTCCCTTCAACCTCAATCAGATGAGACTCTCACGTTTTGGGTGATGATTGTTAAAGGTGAAACCGTTTAACCCTGACCTGGAAGGATCACTCTCAATATGGTGGACGTGACTGGACAAATTTGCACAGAAAATGGTGTGTGAAATGGCCTCATCCTCGCCGCAGCTCCTCCGATAAACTCTGTTTAAACAGACCATCAGAGCGGGATGAAGGTACGACCCACTCACACTTCTAACCTCATTACACACCGCCAGTGTAGTCATTCCAGGAGATTAGTGTGTGTGTGTGTGTGCTTCATGAACAGAAGATGATTAAACCCATCCTGTATAGATCAGATCACATAATCATGGTGTGTGTTTCATCATTCATCTTTAGTGTCTTCGTGAAAAATTCAGTATATGAAAAAAAACAAAAACAAAAAAAAAATTACAGCCATTACAATTTTGTCTCAGATTTTAAGAAATTTTGCCAATAACAGGTGAAAGAAAGAAAGAAAGAAAGAAAGAAAGAAAGAATTTTCAAATAAATGTAATAAAGAAAGAAAGAAAGAAAGAAAGAAAGAAAGAATTTTCAAATAAAAGTAATAAAGAAAGAAAAAAAGAAAGAAAGAAAGAAAGAATTTTCAAATAAAAGTAATAAAGAAAGAAAAAAGAAAATTATTTTTTTAAAAAGAAAGAAAGAAAGAAAGAAAGAAAGAAAGAAAGATAGAAATAATTTTAAAATAAAAGCAAAAGAAAAAAAGAAGTACTAATAGAAAAAAAGCAAATAACTAAAAACAGAAGAACAAAATGAAGCAAACACACACAAAAGATGGAAAGAAGAATAATGAAACAAAAGAAAGAAAGAAAGAAAGAAAGAAAGAAAGAAAGAAAGAAAGAAAGAAAGAAAAATGCAAAAACAAAACTAAAAAACAAAAAGAGTGACAATGAAACGGAAGAAAGAAAGAAATCAAAAGCAAGAAAGAAAGAAAGAAAGAAAGAAAGAAAGAAAGAAAGAAAGAAAGAAAGAAAGACAGCCACAAACATGATTCTACGCCATTTTCACAATCCTTTTCATTTAGATAAATCTTTCCTGAAGCTGCACAGATGACTAAAAGAAGCAGGTTTAAAACATTAAAACTTTCACTCAATAACCCCACCCCCCATTTTAACCGCCATTAACAAACTAATTAATGAAGAATGATGGGTGGAGAAATCTGACGTTTTGTTCCTCTCAGTGGTCTGAGACTTGCTGAAATGCTATCCCTGTATTAATGGAGGACAAACTGAAGGTTTGAAAATCGATGCAGATGTCGGTGTCGCGTGTTGTTAGCCCGCGCCGTGTCTCGGTTAATAAAGCTCGCGGAACGGAACAAAGCACCGCGCCTCTCTTTGAATGCAAACGAGCGGCCGCTGTAATCTCGAGCTATCAAATATTAATGTGGGAAAAATGAATCCGCATCGGAGATTGTTTTTCTAATTCGCTCTGCCTGATGGTTGCGAGAGACTCACTGATGGTTCCACTCCGGCCTTGCCTTCACGGCCCTCACTGGAGGTAGTACAGTATATCACACACGATATCATGGAAATGTCAGACTGGACACTGAAATCCGTTCTTCCCTCACTGACCAAGATACTAATTAAAGCTGTTGGAGTTTTTAATCATTATGGGATAACTTTGCCTCGACCTCATGACTGTGAACGGTGTCCCAATTTTAGGAATAGCGCTTTGTGAAATCCAATCTTAACCTCTCACAGCCTCAATTTAAAATCATAAATATTAAACACGCTCAATATTTACGACTTAACATCCTGTAGTGGGGGGAGGGGAGGGGAGGGGAGGGGGATATGGCATGGAGATGGTCTCGGGGTTAAAACGGCAACCAAACTTAAAACCAAAGTTTTTTTTATTTTGCAGACATTTTGCAAGAGAAAGAGTGTAAGAGTGACATCCATTTATACGCTTAGTTCATTTACTATATATATATATATATATATATATATATATATATATATATATATATATATATATATATATATATATATATATATGTATATATATATAGTATATATTTATATGTATATATGATACTATTATAAGATGGGTATACCTAATAAACTGGCAAGTTCAAGAAGGACTGGAGGGAAATTCCACATCGAGAAATCTTTTAGGCTTGTCCATTTATTCTCTTCACTATCCTGGACAGATGAATAATAGTAAATTAATGTCATGAAAAAAAATATATAATGTATTATTATTATTATTAATATTATTATTATTATTATTATTATTATTAATAATAATAATAATAATTTATTTTGTTTGTTTTGTTTTTTTTATTATTTTTCCTTTTTTTTTTCTTCATGCTGCTGCAACATGGAAATTTCCCCACTGTGGGACAAGTAAAGGTTTATCTTATCTTATCAACTTATTATTATTATTATTATTATTATTATTATTATTATTATTATTATTATTATTAATCTTCTTCTTCTTCTTCTTCTTCTTCTTATTATTATTATTATTATTTAAGTTTTCCAAGCTGGAACTGAAATGACTCAATTTGGGATGGTTTGTCATGAATTTACATAAAATATTCTATACTACTGAAGTGAATGAAAAATCAGTCAAAACAGTTACAACAATCTTTCCTTTGCTTAGAAATCTTTCTGACCACTGTTCATAACACTTACACTGTCTCCACAGTGAAGCATGGTGGTGGTGTCATCCTTGCAGAGTTTTACAACCAAGTCCTACTCGCTTCTCTGAGTAATCCCCTGTTCAAGGTCTCCTCTAATCATAGTGCTATATTCATGTTATGTTTAATAAGTGCTGGCAGTGGTGGCTCAAGGTTCAGTGGTTAAAGCTCTGGGTTGTTGATTGGAGGATCAGAGTTCAAGCCCCAGCACTGCCAAGCTGCCACTATTAGGCCCTTGAGCAAGGCCCTTAACCCTTACTGCTCCAGGAGCGCTCTATCATGGCTGACCCTGTGCTCTGACACCAACTTCCAAGGTTGGGATATGTGAAGAGATAATTTGACTGTGCTGTAATGTATATGTGACAATAATAAAGGCTTCTATTCTATCCTTCTTTGTGATATTGTTCATAATAATCAAGATGATACTTTTCTGAACATTGTCCCTGGTTTGTTTTAAAAGCTCTTTGGTCTCTATGATGCTGTTTGTGTTCAGGTGTGTTATCTAAAAGTCTGGGTCTTCCATGAACATGTGTTTGTATTGAGTTAATGTGCTTAATTACACACAAATCAGCTTCATTCAGCTAATTACGTGCCATCTGAAGGCGAGTTTATTCAACGCGCCTTGACGCTTCGTTAGATGTGCTTTCTGAAATCCTGGGTCTGAAATCATTTTTCTGAAATATTCACAGGCACAGCACATAACATCCTGGGATGGGACAATAAACAGGAAGTGGATGAAGGTAAAAACAGGTGGGAGGGTGGATCAAATAACAGGAAACAGTAAGAAATAAAAGAGTTAAAAAATAGGAGTCTAGTAAGAAGAAATAGATGAGGGTGCGTGAGATACAGGGAATCGTTTTTCTCTGTGTTTAATCCCGTTAATGAGCCGCCAGGCCGCTCGGGGGGGGCGGAGTTAATTCCCATAATTAACTTGCTGAGCTGTTAACAAAGCACAGGACAAGTTCGTACCAATTGAACTTAGGTCTGTACAATTAAAATCAGCTTTTTGCAATTCTTCTACACACTGGCTTTCACTTACATGTTGCCCCGCTGCCCCCCTCCGCAGAATCATAACGATATTAATGAGGGGCGTCACACAGCGGTTAATTACAGCAAAGAGGAGCGATCTGGTTTTTCAATTAAGCCTCACGCTCAGAAGAGTCCGGAAATGTCTTACCGCCCCAGATGAGGGCTGAATGGGTGGGGTGTGGGTCGGGGGAGTGTGTGTGAGGGGGCAGTTAGCTGGTGCTGGGGTAATTAGGTGCCTCATGCCAGGCCTGTTTAAGGGTTAATGAGGCCCGGCGCTTCAATAGCACAGCCGCCTGTAGGGGGGTTCACTTTGAAGTGTCACAAGGTCCCCTTGTTCCGGGTGGCTCGTGTTTCATTTGTCTGAGTGGCAAATAAAATATTGATGAGGGCTGCCAGCAGACACTCCACCACCCGAGTCCTTCTCTCTCTCTCTCTCTCTCTCTCTCTCACACACACACACACCCCTCACATTATTCACACATTATCAGATCCCTCCCTCTCACCCTTTAATGACCTCCATAGAATCAAACCAGGGTGACAATGGCGATGCCGGCCAAGTGTGTGTGTGTGTGTGTGTGTGTGTGTCAAAAGACAGACTAAAAGAAAACACACTCATCTTACCCCCTTGCAAGTTTATCAAGTGGACGTCTGAAAGCACTAGAATTCTGCTGTGTCAAAATGACCTTTTATTTATTTATTTATTTATTTATTTATTTATTTTAAACTGGAGTTTCTCAAAATGAAATTAAATAATTAAATATAAAAATAAATACCTAAATAAATAAACAAGCAAGCAGGCAAAAAGTCAAATAAATAAATAAATAAATAAATAAATAAATAAATAAATAAATAAATACTCTCTCAACCCACTCAACCCAAACCAGTCCCACTGTCTGATATCTATCTCAAATAACTGCAATATATCTAATCATATTTGAAGCACTTTTCAATAATCTTACACATTAAAGAAATAGAAGCAAAGAAATAAAACAAGACAGCCATTATATCATTTCTATGGGTTTCATTCCAGTGTCCAGACACTTACTGTCTCAATTATAAGCCACATCGCAAACAATCATCTACCACTGAATAAATGCAATTACGTGTGAAATAACAAACATATAAATGTACATTAATCAGAAAAACTACTTAATAAAATATTACTGCTATGTAATATAGTTATAATAATTATTAATGTAATATAATCATATTTAATACAGGTCTTCATTGTCATCGTGTCATTAAAAATAAATAAATAAAATAAATAAAAAAAAACAAAAAACTATATACCATGGAACAACTTTCAGAATAATGTATCTATCAAAAATCATAAATCGTTTATTAAAATTTCTGAAAATGGGAAAATCAGGGTTCTTCGTGGCCCTTCATCACTGAGAGGAACAGAATACAGACTGTTGATGTTAAATAATTGTATTGATCTAGAAGTCAGATTCAGAGCGTAAACTTTTGCTGTGACTTCCGTCAGTGCAGACACGGCTACGTCTGTGGAGTGAAATTCTAACTCGCTGTCCCTCGGGAGTCGTTTTTATTGCCTCTATTGTAGCCTGGCTGTATTATACATGACTGGGCCTCCAGAGATTTCGCATGGTCCATCTGTCCCTGGCCGGTAGGGAACCTCCATATTGGGCTATAACATCCAGCAGCTCGGTGTGGATTACAGGAGCCGTCCAGGGAACTATCGATTGCTTATTTTTATGACTGAAACTGAACCCTTCTTCCATCTTCAAGCAAAAACGGTAAAAATAGGCTCCTTAATAAAGTAACTATCTGTAAGTTGAAGTAATACGTAGAATTTATTCTCCATCGATTGATGTCCTCGGGTCTGAGAAGTACGTTATCGTGTCCGTGTAGTGCCACAATCCATTACGCTTTTCATTCAAGTCCACCGGGGACATCCTAATCTCATTCCGGTCCACTTTGTGGACATTCCGAACTGTTATTGTATTCGGTGGTGTATTAAATGTCTCACAGCGGCTATTTATTTCTCCTCCGTCCACCTGAGTGATGCACGGCCTGCCGGCTGTAATCATTTTAGAGGCGCATTTGTGCTTGATAATAAATCATCCATCCTCCTCCTGTTGTATTTTTTAATCCCTGCTCTCTGTGGGATCCATGTCATGTTACCAGGTGGAGTGTGACTGTTATTGTAATGATGTAGACAGAGTCATTAAACAGTCGTCGTGTTCCAAATGGAAGGCAGTTCCTTGGGTAGGCAGCCTTTTTTAAGAGCAGCTAAAGACTGTTCCAGTTTAAAGATGACTGCTCTTTTTATTTTGCTGGAAATTCAGGGCCTGAAACCTTCTCAGGGTGAGCAGTGCTGTAATACTGTTCATCGTATCGAAGTTCTAACAGTCACAGTGACAAGCTGCTTATAAATATAAGTGAAAGGTTTTGCATAAGGTCATGTGGGAAAAGTTCAGATGTCACAGTGGCTGAATTCTGGCAATGATGAAAAATATAATAAAGAGGAATGGAGGTTCTACTCATAATGTTATTTGCCAACATCATTTCAAGAAACCATAGATATATTTCATCAAAATTCAGGCAGTGTTAGAGACTCGGGAACATTACAGATTCAGGAAGTGTTACAGTTTCAGGAAGTGGTACAGCTTTAGGAAGTTTTATGATTTCAGGAAGAGTTACCACCTCAGAAAGTGTTACAGGTTCAGGAAATTTTACAGCTACAGGAAACGTTACGGCTACAGGAAATATTATGTCTTAAGAAAATGTTACAGAATTAGGAAGTGTTACAGCTCGAGGAAATATTATGTCGTAAGGAAGTGTTTCAGATTCAGGAAGGGTTGCAGTGTAAGGAAGTGTTAAAGAGTCAGGAAGTGTTGCAGCTCGAGGAAATATGTTGTAAGGAAGTGTTTCGGATTCAGGAAGTGTTATAGACTCAGGAAATATTAGGTTTTAAGAAAATGTTACATATTCAGGAAATGTTAGAGACTCAGGAAATATTGCGGCTTAAGAAAGTGTTACATATTCAGGAAGTGTTACTCCTTCCTTCCTTCCTTCCTTCCTTCCTTCCTTCCTTCCTTCCTTCCTTCCTTCCTTCCTTCCTTCCTTCCTTTCCTTTCCCTTTCTTTCCTTTCCTTCCTTATCCTTTCCATCCCTTCCCTTCCCTTCCTTCCCTTTCCTTTCCATCCCTTCCTTTATTCCTTCCCTTCCCTTCCCTTCCCTTCCCTACCGTCCTTCTCTCATTGAGACTTCAGAACGCAGAACACTTTCTGTTTCTCAGGGAGAACTTCTCTCGGTGCAATTGTAACTTTTCTCGGTGACATTTGGTTAGTAAAGAGAAAAAACAGAGGAAAGGAAATTGGTTTGACCCACAGAGCAGTTCACTTGCTGACTTCAAATGCTGTTTCCGTAAGAGCGACCGCTCGGCCCCTTCATCGCGGTGAGTTTAATTACAGGATGCAGCGTTCAATCGGAATCTGAGGACGTTTCTGTGTCACGTTAAAAGACGGAGAAGATATCAGCGATGCAAATCCGTCTCTGTGAAGAAAGGCTCTTTGTACTTATACGATCGGCGCGAGCAGAACAGAAGAAATCTGATTGAATATCCTTTCTTTTGATAATGGCGGGGAAAAAAATAACAGAAATTAATCATTCAGGAAAGTGATTTATGTCTTTTCTTGATTTTTCTTTTCCCCACCTCCTTCCAGTGCTTGGAGCAAGAAATGGATTTGCTGCAACGGCCAAACAAGTCATGAGCAATTACAAATAAAATGACGACATTGCTTCAGTTTTCGAGATGGAAAGCACTGAGCCTGAGAGGGAAGAATTGGAGTGGGGGTGTGTGTGTGTGTGCGTTGGTCAGAAGTTTTCTTTTCTAATCTCCGGATTATTATCTGTGGACGCCCGGTCCGCCTGAGCTGCGTCCGATCTAGCCGCTCTGATAATTGCAGCCGGCTGCGCTGTTTGATCTGCGTGATGAATAGATGATGAGTTTTTCATGAAACCACTCGAGCACAAGCTCTCCAGTCCCACAGGGAGAGGAGGAAAGGTCAGCACAGGTCAAGTTTATGGGTAATGACATATCAGCCAGGCGTATTTAACACTTTGCTAATTCTCCCTCTCCATTCTGCTGCTTTCTTGCCCTCTGAGCCATGAAGTGAGAGATAATAGATTTGAGGAGGTTTGTGGAGGACCACAGTGGACGTGGCTGTCTCTTACACAGATTTAGCTAAAGATTTGATATTTTGGCAAGGTACAACAACAACAACAACAACAACAACAACAACAACAACAACTCCAACCTCAAAATATTACCCATCAGTACTTTCATGTTATCCTGTTACCACGGCTTCAGGAATTTCAGGAACATTATAGATCCTGGATTTGTTACGGAATCAGGAAACTGCTATTTATGGATCTTTCTTTCTTTCTTTCTTTCTTTCTTTCTTTCTTTCTTTCTTTCTTTCTTTCTTTCTTTCTTTCTTTCTTTCTTTCGTTTGTTTTTATATATTGATTTTTGGTATCAATTCTTCCTTTCATTCATTCTTTTGCTTTTATTTAAACAAATAAATAAATAAAATCCTTTCTTTTGTTTCATTGTCACTCTCTTCATTGTCTTTGTGCTTTTTCTTCATTCTTCTGTTTTCTTCCTTCCTTCCTTCCTTCCTTCCTTTGTGTTCTTCTGTTTTTAAATTATTATTTTTTCTTTTCTTTCTTTCTTTCTTTCTTTCTTTCTTTCTTTCTTTCTTTCTTTCTTTCTTTCTTTCTTTCTTTCTTTCTTCTGTTTTTTTTAACTTTTTTAAAAATTTTTATTTCTGTTTTTTAATTTTCTTTTTTTTTCTTTCTCTCTCTCTCTCTCTCTCTCTCTCTCTCTCTCTCTCTGCCAAAAAACAAAATTCTCTGAAAAATCATGTGAAAAATTCATCTGTGAAAAGAAACTGAAAAGTGAATACTCCACACGCAGGACATGACTGAGCTCGTGATTTTGGGTCTAAAAATCCCGTGTAGGAATTTGACACTTGAATGGTGGGATTATTTGCGGTGCCGCTGCAGATGAGCCGTGTGCCATCGCAAAACATGTTTAAAAAAATAAAAAAATAAAAAATCATATTCGCACGTGTGACGTGACGTGTGATGTGTGTTTTATGAGAACTGCTTCTACACTGACACGCTTTCGGATAAAGAAGCTGAAAGCTGTCGCGCTGCTCATTTGGCTCTACAACTCTCTACCTCTCTCTGTCTCTCTTCACATCTCTCTACCTCTCTCTCTGTCTCTCTTCACATCTCTCTACCTCTCTCTCTCTGTCTCTCTTCACATCTCTCTACCTCTCTCTCTGTCTCTCTTCACATCTCTCTACCTCTCTCTCTCTGTCTCTCTTCACATCTCTCTACCTCTCTCTCTGTCTCTCTTCACATCTCTCTACCTCTCTCTCTCTGTCTCTCTTCACATCTCTCTACCTCTCTCTCTACAAACTGGTGTGACTTCCTGAAGCACAGCACTGACACTCACACTGAACTCAAGCATGTGCACTACAGCACACAGACACACTGCTGCAGGAGAACGAAGGAGACAGCCATCACACTGTATGTGTGTGTGTGTGTGTGTGTGTGTGAGAGAGAGAGAGAGAGAGAGAGACAAAAAGAAAAGAAAGGATGGAGTGTATGTGTATGAGAGAGAAAGAGGGAGGAATGAATAGGGAGAGAATGAAGGACAGAACAAGGCATTAGAATGTGTGTGTATGTGAGAGAGAGAGAGAAAGAGAGAGAGAAACAGAGAGAGGAGAGAGACTGCGAAGGAGGCTGAGTGAGTGAAAGAGAATGTCAGAGAGAGAGAGATGGTGTGTGTGTGTGTGTGGTGCAGTGGTTTAAGGAGGCCTCTGTCAGCCTGACACTCCTGAAGTGTGTGTGATGAAAGAGTCTCTAATGGAGGGATTAAGTAGAGCACAGGAGGACTTCAGGGGGTTTCTGTTCATCACACACACTTTCTTCTCGATGGGAGAAGTCCTTTACACTCCTCACACACACTCACACACACAAACTCCACTCCAAACCATACAGTTTCTGCTTCTTGCACACAATAACCCGGAATATTAAATGCTTTTGTTTAAGAATAGTGTTTGTGAGAATAAATGAAATTTATTCATTTGTTGGAAAAAGAAATCAGTTTGGCCCAACGTGATAGATAATGAGTTACAGGAGTGGCTGATCATCTGGAATTGATTGTATAATGTACAAATACATCCTTCTATTTAACCGTCGATGTGGTGAAATTTTCCCGAAGGAGTTGTTTATTTAATATTTATGGAAGGAGTCTCCAGTGACAGTGCTCCTAACCATCTGAAATAAAGCTTTAACTTTAATCTAACACAGAAATATCAAATGGAAATGGCTGGCAGTGTAAAAAGAATAAAACACAACAGGAAGTGATGTGATATAAAAAATTCCTAACTTTGGAACAGTGGAAACAGTAACTCCGTCTCCTCAGTGATTAGTTTCCTATAACTCCATTACTTATTAAATATTAGACATTACAAAAAAAAAAAAAAACAAAACACTGAAAATGGTTTCACTTTTATAAAGTGCTGCTCTTGGAGACATGATGCAAAAATCCTGAAAAGATGCTAGAACATTCATTTTATCATTTCTCACTATAATATTGCGATAAAACAAATTATTAAATCTATTTGAAGCCTTTTTTTTCTACTGATTTCAAGCTTTGAAAATAGTAAAATATTATATAATTATTAAAAAAATATTTAAAAATAATGAAATAAAATAAATAAAGTTAAATTAATAATAAATATGAATTATTATTATTATTATTATTATTATTATTATTATTATTATTATTATTATTATTATTATTATTATAATAAATAGTAGAATGATTGACTATTAATTAATTAATTAATTAATTATTATTATTATTATTATTATTATTATTATTAATAATAATAATAATAATAATAATAATAATAATAATAATAATAATAATGCTATAGAGATAGGAATATGCCAATTTATCTACCAAAAAACAAGACAATTTTGATCTTAGTAAAAATAGCTAGAACTTAACTTCGAAATAATTAAAAATAACTAAAAATGTTCGCCAAAATCTTCTTCAACATTTATAGGCAGATCATTCAAAATGAGTTTGTTTGATGAAACAGAATGACATAAATTCACCATTTTTTCTTTCTCTCATACTAAGGTGTCATTTTTTGCTGTGTAAACATCATAAAACAGGTCATGCCTCATAAAAACCTACTGCTAGCTCGATAAGCGCCGTGATCTGATTATTTAACCTAAACAGACAAATTGAATGTTCCCCCTGTTCCCAACATGAACATTCTCCCTGGGACAGATATGGATAAATAATAGATAAAATAAAATACGCAAATAAAAAAAATACACAGATTGATGGACCAAATTTACAGGATTTACTACCTGCTTTATTTTTCGGCTCCAAAGAAATAATTCCCCAATCGATTCCTCGATTCCACATTAAGCTCAGACTCAGACACATCATCAGGGATAGTACATGAAACAACAGGGACCGATACACTGTAATGTTTTGTTTTTGTTTGCTTGTTTAAAACATGGATTGATTTCTGCAGGAGAAAGAAATCCAGCGTGACTAAGATACTCTCAGAGCCCCAAAACACAGAGGAAATCAGCTCCATCGAGCAGAAAACCAGGGTGTGTGAAAGAAGAGGCAACATAACAAGCACTTGTCAATCCTTTAGGCCCTCCATTCTGACAGGATGGACTCTCACTCGCTCGTTCTCTCTCTCTCTCTCTCTCTCACTCCCTCTCACACACACACTACTGCTGGTTCAGCTGGAGAAGGCTGTGAACCTGTAAAAAAAAAACAAAAAAAAAACTGTTTTATCCTCCTGGCAAAACCGAACTCGCATGCTGTTCTGTTTCTCATATGTTTGTGTGCATGCCCACTGAAATATATCCTATGTCTGTGTGTAGGTTGAGAGAAATTGAGTGTGTGAGCAGTGTGTGAATGAAGCTTTGGATCAGCAGGCAGGCCTGACTGTGAGTGTGACAGGAGAGCAGAGATGATTGACATGGAAGCTACCCATCAGACCCTTTAGACACTGGTTTAGAACCACAGCAACTAAGTTAAAGCTGCCTTAATCCTACTTCAGCTAAACCCTCTGAATCCAACCCAACTCTGCCCAAACTAACAAAGGAAAAACCCACTCAATCCAAACCCACTCAATTTAGACTTGCAGTCTAAACTGATACAGATCAAAGCCAGTCAATCCAACCTGATGAAGGCCTAACCCACTCAATCCATACATGCCCAATCCAAACTGACACAGACCAACCCAGTCAATCCAAACACACAGGGCCCAAACCCACTCAGTTCAAACCCACTCAATTCAAATTTACAGTCTAAACTGATACAGCTCAAACCCACTCAATCCAAGTACAAAGGGCCCAAACCCACTCAATCAAATCCCACTCAATCCAACCCAGCTCAGCTAAAACCAAAACAGAACTAACACACTTAATCCAAACCTGCTCAAGCCAGACACAGAACAAAACCCATATAATCCAAACCCACTCCATCCAAACCCAGAGACCAAACCCACTTCATCCAAACCCATTCAATCCAAATCCAAACCCACTTCATCCAAACCCACAAAGACCAAATCCACTCAATCAAAACCAACAGAGACCAAGCACACTTCATCCAAACCCACTCAATCCAAATCCAGACCCACTTCATCCAAACCCACAGAGACCAAATCCACTCAATCTAAACCAACAGAGACCAAACCCACTTCATCCAAACCCACTCAATCCAAACAAACCCACTCAATCCAAATCCAAATCCACTCAATTCAAATTCACAGAGACCAAACCCACTCAATCCTAACCCAAATCCACTCAATCCAAATCCAAACTCACTCAATCCAAGCCCAGAGAGAACAAACCCACTTAATCCAAGCCCACAGAGACCAAACCAACTCAATCCAAACCAGCTCAAAAAAAAAAAATCCAAACCCACTCAATCCAAACCCACACTCACTCAATCCAAGCCCACAGAGAACAAACCCACTTAATCCAAGCCCACAGAGACCAAACCAACTCAATCCAAACCAGCTCAAAAAAAAAAAAATCCAAACCCACTCAATCCAAACCCACAAAGACCAAATGCACTTCAAATTCAAACCAAATCCAAACCCATATGAATGTAACCCAGTACAGACCAAACCAGTCCCCCATCATCTCCATCCAAAGCTGACCAGTCCACCTTTTTTCAACCCTGACCAAACCAGCCACTGTCTTGCAAATCACATTTACAGCTATTTCTTATATAGGATGGCACAACATGACAGTGTTCATCACTTTATATGGATTCCAAAGTCTAACTGGTGAACAATCTGATCAAACACATGGCATGGGACTAATCTATGGTTTATTAAGAAAAGATATTCGTCAGATTATGGATTGGAGAAAAAATAATATATGGCTTCTTGCAACTCTACTTGTTTGAGCTTATTGATGGATCGCTGGTCCATAATTCATGTGTAAACTTTATGGATGTCAGTCAGACAGTTAATCAGCAGGCAGTAATCCCTTTTCTCGGCTAGCCCACGCTGTAAAGACTTGATCTTGCATAAAACCAGCTCTGGCTCCCAAATGGTACATACAGCAACACAGACTAGCACTAAAACCCGATCAGCTATGCCTTATGTATGTCACCTACTCCCCTCTCATTAGAGGCCCTTTTTCCATTTCCATCTCTTCTGTAATATGATGTGAGAGCGGTATAATTTTCTACAAGGCTTCTCTCGGGCTGAAGTAAAAACACTCCGGTGACATTTTAGTGAAAAGCCCGAGCTTTCTTTTCTCTTCCTCTGCTTAAGGATATATTGTTATCGCAGGCAGTAACCCACCCTGCGATAATTATCATCCATAATTTATGCAGCGAACCGAGTGTGTGTTGAGAGGAGTGTGTGAGGGAGCTAGTGTTCTGGCCAGTCCAGCTAATTCTGCCCTCTTTAATGTGCCATCCTGCATTATCTTTATGAGAGAACTGGGCCTGCTGTTCGTTCGGCTGCAAAGAGACAAATCACTCGGAACATTTGCTTTCTCTCTTCTTTTTCTTCTTCTTCTACTTCTTCTCCCCCCCTACTTCTGGTTCTCCACACTTTGCTCTCATCTTCAGTCTCATTACAGTTTCATTTTATTTCCCCGCTTCGCCTCTGTTCCACTTTGTTCTTTATGAATCAAGCGGCGAATTTGAGTCGTCGTTTGCTCTTTTGCTCTTTTCCCTGTCTTTTGTTTTCCTTCTCGTTGTTGGCTGTTTTTTGAAAAACGCTACTGTTAGGAAGACAGGCTTATGCAGCGGGTTAAACACATACCCAGTGACACAAGTTGCTAACTCTGCTGTTTCCAAATTTCTTAGTAGAACCTCATTAGTGAACTATCCAAGAGTAGGGGTATAAACCACATGTCACTACAGTGGAACCTCGGCATATGAATGTAATTCGTTCTGATAATGTAAATGCAGAGAATCCGTTCCAGCCACCCCAAAATATTACCAAAATGACCGATACGAAGCGTATGTAAACTGTATGGCTGCTTGCAAAGAACTGACCCAAGCCAAGCATTCCATGTCAAGGGTTCTCACAGGAAGTAGTGCCACCGAGCTTAGGCTAAAAATAAAACAGGCCCCCCATGCCACTGTAACCCCCCCGCGTCTTACTCGCCACAGCTCCAAGCGGTTCTCGAACCTGGGTCTGGGAGGCGGGCGCTCTAACAAGGAGGCTAAAGACTGCAGCCACTAGCATGCCTCTTGAGATCAGAAGAGTGAGGTTTACCTGCACAGCATCTACTGCTGACCTCTGTTACACTCACCCCCTAAACCTCACTCCCATCTGGGTCAGGGCACCAATGTAACCCCTCCACCCCCAGGTCCTACTCACCACAACTCCAAGCGGTTCTTGAGCATGGGAGGCAGGTGGTGTAACAAGGAGGCTAAAGACTGCAGCCACTAGCATCAGTCACTAGTGTGCCTCTTGAGATCAGGGGAGTGAGGTGTTCCTGCACAGCATCTACCGCTGGCCTCCATTACACTCACCCCCCTAAACCTCACTCCCATCTGGGTCATGGCACCAATGTAATGGGGACCCCCTGGGTCCACTGTATATGTATCTGTTGATCTAGCTCTGACAGTTCCTTAACCTCAACTATATCAAAATCGGTCTTAACAACAACAAAGTTTGTTAGCTGTAGAGTTTTGTTTGCACCCAGAATTGTTGCTAATGATTTGAGTTGGTTCCAGTTCCCAAACTGAATCCCAAAACAAATTACTAGTCTAATTTCCTGGTCCCACAGTTACTAAAGATGAATGAATATTCCATATGGATGCTATTCCAAATGACTCCTTGCCATGTCTCTCCCATCAGTCTTTCCCTGCATCCATCTATTCAATTCTCTAATCATCGATACATCCATCTGACTTTTGAGGCCACACCCTCAATTACTGTAAAAAGTAGATAAGTGTGAAAACTTTGGACAGTATATACAGTATGGGAGAGGAATGCACATTAATAACTAGAAAGAAGGTGAATATTCAGATCAATATATATTTTTTTTTATCTCAAACTTTACTTCAGCTCCTAGAACTAGCAGCTGGATCAGTGGAATTTTGTGCGGTGTAGCACAGGCTGTAAATGCCAGAACTGAATATTTTTTTTATATGGCTGACACATAAAGCGAGAGCTCCACCATTCTTTATGAATCAAGCAGCGAATTTGGAGCCGTCTTTTTGTTTTTCCTTCTTATTTTTGTTCCCTCGCTGTTTTTGAAAAGCATGGCTGTCACAAAGCGGCGTAAACACACACACACACACACACCACACTCGTGCTTTGAAAGCTTCAAAGATGTGTAAACTGGAAATGTACGGCTAATGATATCAGACACGCACTTATCCCCAGTCAGCGTCTTTTCCTTTTGTTTCAGCAGTCCTGTAAACCCTCTAGGAAGCAACTCAAATCCTTCCAGTCCTTTGTTTCTACGTGTTCATGGTGTTTTCATTTGCTACAGTTTATCAGCAGCTCTGGGATAACATGGTGGTTTTTTTTTTTTTTTTTGGGGTGGTGTTGTTTTTTCCCCCTGAAATAAACGAGTGCATCTATCCTTCCTCTCATTGTGCTGAGGCTCCTGCTGGACAGCTTGCGCTCTGCTCGGCTGTAAATGAGAGGCGCTCCGTCTGCTTACTTTGCTGACAAAGACGTTTTATTACAAAAGCTACAGAATTTAGCTGCCTAAGAGTAGCAATAGCTGCAGGGAAGCTGCAAGTGTGTGAGAGACAGAGAGCAAATATGCAAGCTTGTTTTTTTTTGTGTCTATTCTAGTAAGAGACTGTATGGGTTCTTACTGTAATATGTTTCAGACCGTACTGTAAACTTCAGAACTGTCTTAAATGTTCTGACTGCCTTGAAGCCCTGCTTTAAAAAAAAATAAAAAAATAACGAACCTCTCTTTCTCCGGGTTTTAACCATGAAAGTGGTGCTCTTGGATCGTTTTTGCTTTCTCCAGCACAACAAAAGTTCAGGGTCAGCATTGATTGAAAATGATACACTTCCCCCAGAGGAATCGGTGCACTTTCCAAAATGTAAATCGCACCTCGGTTGAAAACGCACGCGAGCTTGTGTGCTCGGTCCCCTGCTGTTTTCTGAGCCACTGCTACTCACCTTTAAGCAGTGTAACAATAATCAATGGGGCGTTATTAATGATAAAAATCGTTTATGTGCATAGCTCTGGCTTCCTGCCGTGCTCGATACGGCTTTGTAGTTTGTGGTGTGTGTTTCTGCTTGATCTCTACTCGGCATCGAATTCTGCAGCAGGACCGACGCTGATCGGACTCCATCAGGCTCCATTTCAGAGCGAATTGATTCAACCTTTCAAAAAAACTATGGGTGCGTTTGATGCCAGATGAATTCAGCAAGACGGCGGTAATATGATCTTTACATATCAGTGCAGATGCTCAGAGAGGGTCTAGGACTGTGTCATGAGAAAGGTTGATGCTCCGGCTGCACTGTTTAACATGGAGGAGGATTAGAATATACACGCGGGTTTTTTACTACATTCTTTACGCTTTCGGTTAGACGTTATATGTGCCACTTGATCTGAGTTTCCCCATGATGCTTTGTTGCCAACTATACTTGAGGTTGAAGGGAAGGGGAGGAGTTAAACACTTAATGGAGAATGCTGGTGTCTGATGGCGTTTAATAGGGAATGATGGTGTTTAATGGAGGTTAATGGAGAACGATGGAGTTTAATGGAGAATGCTGGTGTTTGATTGGGTTTAATGAAATATGCTGGTGTCTGATGGAGTTTAATGGAGAATGCTGGTGTTTATTGGAGTTTAAAAGAGAATGCTGGTGTCTGATGGAGTTTAATGGAGAATGCTGGTGTTTATTGGAGTTTAATGGAGAATGATGTTGTCTGATGGAGTTTAATGGAGAATACTGGTGTTTAATTGAGTTTAATGGAGAAAGCTGGTGTTTTTTGGAGTTTAATGGAGAATGATGTTGTCTGATGGAGTTTAATGGAGAATACTGGTGTTTGATGGAGTTTAATGGAGAACAATGGTGTCTGGTGGAGTTTAATGGAGAATACTGGTGTTTGATGGAGTTTAATGGAGAATGCTGGTGTTTATTGGAGTGTAATGGAGAATGCTGGTGTTTAATGGAGAATGCTGGTGTTTGATTGGGTTTAATGAAATATGCCTGTGTCTGATGGAGTTTAATAGAGAATGCTGTTGTCTGATGGAGTTTTAATGAAATATGCTGGTGTTTAATGGAGTTTGATGGAGAATGATGGTGTTTAATGGAGTTTAATGGCGAACGATGGTGTTTGATGGAGGTTAATGGAGAACGCTGGTGTTTAATGGAGAATGCTGGTGTTTGATTGGGTTTAATGAAATATGCTGGTGTCTGATGGAGTTTAATGGAGAATGCTGGTGTCTGATGGAGTTTAATGGAGAATGCTGGTGTCTGATGGAGTTTAATGGAGAATACTAGTGTTTAATTGAGTTTAATGGAGAATGCTGGTGTTTACTGGAGTTTAATGGAGAATGATGTTGTCTGATGGAGATTAATGGAGAATACTGGTGTTTGATTGGGTTTAATGAAATATGCTGGTGTCTGATGGAGTTTAATGGAGAATACTGGTGTTTATTGGAGTTTAATGGAGAATGATGGTGTTTGATGGAGTTTAATGGAGAATGCTGGTGTTTATTGGAGTTTAATGGAGAATACTGGTGTTTATTGGAGTTTAATGGAGAATGATGTTGTCTGATGGAGTTTAATGGAGAATACTGGTGTCTGATGGAGTTTTAATGAAATATGCTGGTGTTTAATGGAGTTTGATGGAAAATGATGGTGTTTGATGGAGGTTAATGGAGAATGCTGGTGTTTATTGGAGTGTAATGGAGAATGCTGGTGTTTAATGGAGAATGCTGGTGTTTGATTGGGTTTAATGAAATATGCCTGTGTCTGATGGAGTTTAATGGAGAATGCTGGTGTCTGATGGAGTTTTAATGAAATATGCTGGTGTTTAATGGAGTTTGATGGAGAATGATGGTGTTTAATGGAGTTTAATGGCGAACGATGGTGTTTGATGGAGGTTAATGGAGAACGCTGGTGTTTAATGGAGAATGCTGGTGTTTGATTGGGTTTAATGAAATATGCTGGTGTCTGATGGAGTTTAATGGAGAATGCTGGTGTCTGATGGAGTTTAATGGAGAATGCTGGTGTCTGATGGAGTTTAATGGAGAATACTAGTGTTTAATTGAGTTTAATGGAGAATGCTGGTGTTTACTGGAGTTTAATGGAGAATGATGTTGTCTGATGGAGATTAATGGAGAATACTGGTGTTTGATTGGGTTTAATGAAATATGCTGGTGTCTGATGGAGTTTAATGGAGAATACTGGTGTTTATTGGAGTTTAATGGAGAATACTGGTGTTTGATTGGGTTTAATGAAATATGCTGGTGTCTGATGGAGTTTAATGGAGAATACTGGTGTTTATTGGAGTTTAATGGAGAATGATGGTGTTTGATGGAGTTTAATGGAGAATGCTGGTGTTTATTGGAGTTTAATGGAGAATACTGGTGTTTATTGGAGTTTAATGGAGAATGATGTTGTCTGATGGAGTTTAATGGAGAATACTGGTGTCTGATGGAGTTTTAATGAAATATGCTGGTGTTTAATGGAGTTTGATGGAAAATGATGGTGTTTGATGGAGGTTAATGGAGAATGCTGGTGTTTATTGGAGTGTAATGGAGAATGCTGGTGTTTAATGGAGAATGCTGGTGTTTGATTGGGTTTAATGAAATATGCCTGTGTCTGATGGAGTTTAATGGAGAATGCTGGTGTCTGATGGAGTTTTAATGAAATATGTTGGTGTCTGATGGAGTTTTAATGAAATATGCCTGTGTCTGATGGAGTTTTAATGAAATATGCTGGTGTCTGATGGAGTTTTAATGAAATATGCTGGTGTCTGATGGAGTTTTAATGAAATATGCTGGTGTCTGATGGAGTTTTAATGAAATATGCTGGTGTCTGATGGAGTTTTAATGAAATATGCTGGTGTCTCATGGAGTTAAATGGAGAATACTAGTGTTTGATGGAGTTTAATAGAGAATGCTGGTGTTTAATGGAGAATGCTGGTGTTTGATTGGGTTTAATGAAATATGCTGGTGGTTAATGGAGTTTGTAATGGAATGTGGTGTTTCATAAGTATTTATTTTTTTATCTAGCCTACTAGGGACAATACATTCATATTTTCTACAAAAATGTTTGTATCTTCAAAGTATACATGGATGTCAAACCCATTTCTGCTTTCGGAGACGCCCCGAGTGCTTGTTCATAAATATCTATAATTTGAAGGTGTTTATCTTCAACCACTAAAGTTCTGTGTAAGGTTCTCCAACAGAGGGAAAAACACACATCTAAAACACACTGAAAGCCAACAGATTCATTTTATATCAGACTCACAGCCTGAACATCATTCATTTCTTTATACAGATTGAAAATATCCCATAAGTCCATTTCAGGTCATGTGACAATTGGACATGCCCACAGAAGCCACGTTTAAGGAAGTCTCTAAAAATGTTCTTGAGTTTCTTCTAAATTTGAACTGAAAACAGCTGAAATTGGCACTACAGCATATACAGCTTTTATGTTTTTCATGCTAACTCTGCTAAAAACTCTTAGCTCATGTGTTTGTCAGGTTACATGAACAGCAACTCCTACCTGAAACCACTAACGCTGAAGGTGAAGTTTCTTCTCGGATGTGTTCCTACTTCCTGTTAGCAAAACGAGCCAAAATATGTGTTAGCTGTCCCGAAATAATGCCTGATGCCTGTTTTAGTGTTTCTGTATATAAAATATAATAACCATCTCGAATTTTAAGTAGAGTTTTTTGTGTGTTTCATGAATACAGTAGTCGTTAGGGAAAAGAGACAGACAGATAGACAGAGAGAAAGATAGAAAGATAAATATCTCCCAGACCTCTGTTCACAGCATTAATCACATTAATTATGGAAGCCTCTCCATACTGAGGACTCGGGAAGAGAAAATGAAAAGATCAGAGCCATCAGTGAGTGGAGTTAATGAAAATACTAATTACCTGATGATGAAGTGTGGATGGAGAGAGAGAGAGAGAGAGAGAGAGAGAGAGAGAGAGTGCAGTTTAATAGTGTAAGAGAGTGAGACTGGTTTAGAGAGAGAGAGAGAGAGAGAGAGAGAGAGACACCAGTTTGATAGTATAAAAGAGTGAGACTGATTTAGAGAGAGAGAGAGACTGGTTTAAAGAGAGAGAGAGAGAGAGAGAGAGAGAGAGAGAGAGATATGAGAGGGTGAGACAGGTTTAGATTGTGTGTGTGTGTGTGTGTGTACATCACTGCTGTCTTGGTCAGTTTCAGTCTTACTAAATATGGCTACATGTTACGGTATAAAAGTATGATCTCTCTCTCTCTCTCTCTCTCTCTCTCTCTCTCTCTCTCACACACACACACACACACACACACACACTTATCCTGTCTCACCCTCTCACACCACCAAACCTGTCTTCTCTATCAAAACCTGTCTCACTCACTTACACCTTTTAGTTGCTCTCTCTCTCTCTCTCTCTCTCTCTCTCTCACACACACACACACACACACAAGCTAAACCTCTCTCACCCTCTCACACCACCAAACTATTCTTTTCTATTCCTCCATCAAAACCTGTCTCACTCTCTTACACCTTTTAGTTGCTCTCTCTCTCTCTCTCTCTCTCTCTCTCACACACACACACACACACACACACACACAAGCTAAACCTCTCTCACCCTCTCACACCACCAAACTATTCTTTTCTATTCCTCCATCAAAACCTGTCTCACTCTCTCAGCAGGTATCATTTGAAATAAAACACAATATTAAATGAAATGTTGTTCAGGTTGATGATGATCAGCGGTTCTTTTGTTTGGTGACATCACCACGCTAGCTCTGATAGCAGCCGAGCTAACCTCAGGCTTTTAAGGATGGAGAGTTAGAGAAACACCACAGTGCACAATAACACACTCCTCCATCTGCCTTCATATCTGTGTGTGTGTGTATGTGTATGTGTGAGTGTGTTTGTTTTGTTGTTGTTGGCTGAATGACATCAAAGAGATTCTCCCATCTTCTGTCTCACTGAACCTGCACCGTCTGACATGCTTCTATTCTGTGTGTGTGTGTGTGTGTGTGTGTGTGAGAGAGAGAGGCATATGAAAGCAGTCATATTTGAAAGCAATGAACCTGTGTGTGTGTGTGTGTGTGTGTGTGTGTGTGTGTGTGTGCGCATCATTGTGTATTTCTGTATTGCGATTACCAGAGTTGTCAAACGATTAACTTCTGCCACACACACATTCATGTATTCATGTGAATGAATGAAAGCACACAAACAGCAAAAAATTTATACACACACACACACACACACACACAGATGTGAGATGGTGCAGTGTGAGATAAGAGGATTGTGACAGCAAAGGAGAACAGAGACTGGATCTCCTGTTACACACAGATACAGTTACACTCGGGGGAGAGAGAGACAGAGAGAGAGCGAAAAAAAAGAAAAAAAGATCGAGAAGAAAGATAGAGAGAGAAACAACGTAAGCAAGAGGCATAAAGATATGATTTTGGCCACAGAGGGGACCTGAAGAGGCTAATAACTGCATTTCAGTCTCTCTCATGCTGTACAGAGATGGACGATGAATCTCTCTCTCTCTTGCTCTCTCTCTCTCTCTCTCTCTCTCTCTCTCTGCAGCCCTATTCACTGAAATTTCACACCAAAATCCTCAACAGAATTCACTGTGTCCAACAATTTCACATCAAATTTCGAGTACATGTTGCTGACCTTTGAACGCCCTTTGTAGAGTGAGACAAGGAGAGTGAGACTGGTTTAGTTGTGTCAGAGAGTGAGACAAAGAGTGTGAGACTGGTTTGGGGGTGTGAGAGAGTGAGACAGGGAAAGTGAGACTGGTTTAGTTGTGTCAGAGAGTGAGACAGGGAGAGCGAGATGGGTGTGGAGGTATGAAGGTGTGAGTCAGGGAGAGTAGGTCCAGTGTGGTGTTGTGAGAGAGTGAGACAGGGGTGTGAGTCCAGTGTGGTGTTGTGAGAGAGTGAGACAGGGGTGTGAATCCAGTGTGGTGTTGTGAGAGAGTGAGACAGGGTGTGAATCCAGTGTGGTGTTGTGAGAGAGTGAGACAGGGGTGTGAGTCCAGTGTGGTGTTGTGAGAGAGTGAGACAGGGGTGTGAGTCCAGTGTGGTGTTGTGAGAGAGTGAGACAGGGGTGTGAGTCCAGTGTGGTGTTGTGAGAGAGTGAGACAGGGGTGTGAGTCCAGTGTGGTGTTGTGAGAGAGTGAGACAGGGGTGTGAGTCCAGTGTGGTGTTGTGAGAGAGTGAGACAGGGGTGTGAGTCCAGTGTGGTGTTGTGAGAGAGTGAGACAGGGGTGTGAGTCCAGTGTGGTGTTGTGAGAGAGTGAGACAGGGGTGTGAGTCCAGTGTGGTGTTGTGAGAGAGTGAGACAGGGGTGTGAGTCCAGTGTGGTGTTGTGAGAGAGTGAGACAGGGGTGTGAGTCCAGTGTGGTGTTGTGAGAGAGTGAGACAGGGGTGTGAGTCCAGTGTGGTGTTGTGAGAGAGTGAGACAGGGGTGTGAGTCCAGTGTGGTGTTGTGAGAGAGTGAGACAGGGGTGTGAGTCCAGTGTGGTGTTGTGAGAGAGTGAGACAGGGGTGTGAATCCAGTGTGGTGTTGTGAGAGAGTGAGACAGGGGTGTGACTCCAGTGTGGTGTTGTGAGAGAGTGAGACAGGGGTGTGAATCCAGTGTGGTGTTGTGAGAGAGTGAGACAGGGGTGTGAATCCAGTGTGGTGTTGTGAGAGAGTGAGACAGGGGTGTGACTCCAGTGTGGTGTTGTGAGAGAGTGAGACAGGGGTGTGAGTCCAGTGTGGTGTTGTGAGAGAGTGAGACAGGGGTGTGAATCCAGTGTGGTGTTGTGAGAGAGTGAGACAGGGGTGTGAGTCCAGTGTGGTGTTGTGAGAGAGTGAGACAGGGGTGTGAGTCCAGTGTGGTGTTGTGAGAGAGTGAGACAGGGGTGTGAGTCCAGTGTGGTGTTGTGAGAGAGTGAGACAGGGGTGTGAATCCAGTGTGGTGTTGTGAGAGAGTGAGACAGGGGTGTGAGTCCAGTGTGGTGTTGTGAGAGAGTGAGACAGGGGTGTGACTCCAGTGTGGTGTTGTGAGAGAGTGAGACAGGGGTATGAGTCCAGTGTGGTGTTGTGAGAGAGTGAGACAGGGGTGTGAGTCCAGTGTGGTGTTGTGAGAGAGTGAGACAGGGGTGTGAGTCCAGTGTGGTGTTGTGAGAGAGTGAGACAGGGGTATGAGTCCAGTGTGGTGTTGTGAGAGAGTGAGACAGGGGTGTGAGTCCAGTTGATGGTGTGAGAAAGGGAGAGTGAGACAGGGGTGTGAGTCCAGTGTGGTGTTGTGAGAGAGTGAGACAGGGGTGTGTGTCCAGTGTGGTGTTGTGAGAGAGTGAGACAGGGGTGTGACTCCAGTGTGGTGTTGTGAGAGAGTGAGACAAGGGTGTGAGTCCAGTTGATGGTGTGAGAAAGGGAGAGTGAGACAGGGGTGTGAGTCCAGTGTGGTGTTGTGAGAGAGTGAGACAGGGGTGTGAGTCCAGTGTGGTGTTGTGAGAGAGTGAGACAGGGGTGTGAGTCCAGTGTGGTGTTGTGAGAGAGTGAGACAGGGGTGTGAGTCCAGTGTGGTGTTGTGAGAGAGTGAGACAGGGGTGTGAGTCCAGTGTGGTGTTGTGAGAGAGTGAGACAGGGGTGTGAATCCAGTGTGGTGTTGTGAGAGAGTGAGACAGGGGTGTGAGTCCAGTTGATGGTGTGAGAAAGGGAGAGTGAGACTGACTTGATAGTGTGTGAAAGTGAGACAGATAACGAGACAGGTTTAGATGACAGGAAAAAGTGTGAGACACATTTGGTGGCGTGGAAGAGTGAGACAGGTTTAGATGGCAGGGCAGAGAGAATGAGACAGATTTGGTTGTGTGGAAGAGTGAGACAGATTGACGTTTATCAGTAATTTAGGCCTCATCATACTTTAAAACATTAGAACAATTTCTGTTAGAGACGATTAGACATCAGGTATGGAGAAATTGAAAGGAAAACCCCAGTGTGTGTGTTCCTCTGTAGAGCAGGGGTCAGGAGACATCACCTGCTGGACTGTGGTCCAGATACAGACACAGCAACGTATTCAGAGGACCCAGAAGTCCAGAAGCACTTTATAGTAGAAATGATTCATGAATAAAAAAAAACATCAACAACATTAAAATAATAAAATAATAAATAATCACAGTTTCAGAAGGAAATCCTCTTTACAGGAATCCTCTTAATGAGTTAGCGGAAGGGAGCTGATCGAGAAAGACTTACTCTCTCTCTCTGTCCGTCTTTCTTTCTTTCTTTCTTTCTTTCTTTCTTTTCATAAATACAACAAAAGATTCATCAATGATGAAAAATGTTCAAAGATAATTGGACAGACAAATTTGTGTTTTTTTTTCATGTCTGTTGTGTCCAAGTGGTAACTTTACTCAAAACTTGTTTATTTTTATTTATTAATTTTTATTTATCACCAAAAATGATCTTATTTAAAGCTGTAGTCTAATCACTAACAGTTAAGCCTTAAAGGTTGATTTTCTAGATATTTGTTTGGACAAATTAATTAAGATGCTGTAGATGACATTTTACTGACCTGGCTTGTGTCCATGTGTCCTCTTAATTCTTCAGACTTAAAATGAATTTTTCCGCCCCCTTCTCTGATGCACAAGGGCTTATTGAATGGATTAATGAGGATGGAAATCATATCATGTGGCCTTTACATTCTCCAGATTTCAACCTATAGATTTTGGAGTGACGTGTTAGTCATCATTCTTCTAACCCCATCATCACAACCAACTAAAAAAACATCTTTTAGAAGAAGCATGCTCATCACTTCCAGAAACTTCTGCTCCAAAGCACACTGAAGCCATTCTAGTAACTCACAACTTACAGCCCAATTGGTTACGCCTTATTTTTCCCACTTCCCTTGTGGGCTCTGAAGCAATTTGTGTCAAATAAAACAATAAAAAAAATCATTTTATGTTTTCTCATCACCGCGAGGATGCTGAATCCCCAAAAGGAACATGAAACAACGTACACAACAACTTCAGAAGAACAAGGCTACAAGACCACCAGCGCCTGCCTCAGACAGCGCATGGGTGACTTCTTTTTCCTCCGAAAACAAAAGCGAGAGAGGAAAGCAAAGATGCGGAGATGAAAGAGAAACCAAGAACAAGCAGAACAGCACACAGCATACACAACACACACAGAACTCGCTCTCATCACATCTCGCTTTCTCCACTCCACTCCACTCGGACCGTCACGGCCATGCTGGGAAAAAAAAAAACAGAGAGGGGGGAAATGATGGGAGGGAGAAAGAGAAAGAGGGACTAAAAAGCCTGGTTCAATTAGCGTCGTAAAAAGAAAATACTTTGTAAAAAGGAAATAAATGCAGCAGCGAGAGGAAGACTGATGCTCTCAAATAAACTGGGGCTGCTGAATTTTTAATTGGGGAGAGAGATCCTAATTACGGCCATCAAGACACAGCACTTCCAAACACATTCCACACTTCTCTCTCTCTCTCTCTCTCTCTCTCGTTCGCTCGGCTTGAGTGTATGCTTCCATTTCATTAATATTTGATGAAAATGGGCTCGGCTGCATCAGCTGCCCCAAATGCCGCCTCCATTACGCATGCCGCTGTCCTACGTGCATGTGTGTGTGTGTGAGGTTAAGAGGTGGGGTGGTGTCTCGTCAGCCGCTCCTGTCGATTGATGCTATTAGATGGTCGAAAAACACTCGGGTGTGAGCTATAATTGAGCTGACACCAATAATGAAAGCGGATAGTGCCTCAGAGCTCCGGGCAAAACGCTGAACCTATTAATGACCATCATAACTCTAGGGGACTTTACTGTAGGGTCCAAAAGTGTGAGTGCCCTACCCAGAACTGTTTATGTTTCATCAATTATCAAATAAGCTGTGTGAAAAATCCATGCGTGAAACCCATGTATTTGAATATTCTCCACTGTGCTGCTCTCTGGGCTGTGTGTGTGAGTTCAGATCGCTCTCAGCCAATCAGAGCTCACTGTCTCCCATCCTGCATCAGACACCTTACTAGACCTGCATCAGACACCTTACTAGACTGGCATCAGACACCTCACTAGACTGGCATCAGACTTCTGACTAGACCTGCATCAGACACCTTACTAGACCTGCATCAGACACCTTACTAGACCTGCATCAGACACCTTACTAGACCTGCATCAGACTCCTCACTAGATCTGCATCAGACACCTCACTAGACCTGCATCAGACTCCTTACTAGACCTGCATCAGACACCTCACTAGACTGGCATCAGACACCTTACTAGACCTGCATCAGACACCTTACTAGACCTGTATCAGACACCTTACTAGACCTGTATCAGACACCTTACTAGACCTGCATCAGACTCCTCACTAGACCTGCATCAGACACCTTACTAGACCTGTATCAGACTCCTCACTAGACCTGCATCAGACTCCTCACTAGACCTGCATCAGACTCCTCACTAGACCTGCATCAGACTCCTCACTACACCTGCATCAGACTCCTCACTAGACCTGCATCAGACTCCTCACTAGACCTGCATCAGACTCCTCAAAAGACCTGCATCAGACTCCTCACTAGACCTGCATCAGACTCCTCACTACACCTGCATCAGACTCCTCACTAGACCTGCATCAGATTCCTCACTAGACCTGCATCAGACTCCTCACTAGACCTGCATCAGATTCCTCACTAGACCTGCATCAGACTCCTCACTACACCTGCATCAGACTCCTCACTACACCTGCATCAGACTCCTCACTAGACCTGCATCAGATTCCTCACTAGACCTGCATCAGACTCCTCACTAGACCTGCATCAGATTCCTCACTAGACCTGCATCAGACTCCTCACTAGACCTGCATCAGACTCCTCACTAGACCTGCATCAGACTCCTCACTAGACCTGCATCAGATTCCTCACTAGACCTGCATCAGACTCCTCACTAGACCTGCATCAGACTCCTCACTAGACCTGCATCAGACTCCTCACTAGACCTGCATCAGACTCCTCACTAGACCTGCATCAGACTCCTCACTAGACCGGCATCAGACTCCTCACTAGACCTGCATCAGACTCCTCACTAGACCGGCATCAGACTCCTCACTACACCTGCATCAGACTCCTCACTAGACCTGCATCAGACTCCTCACTAGACCTGCATCAGACTCCTCACTAGACCGGCATCAGACTCCTCACTAGACCGGCATCAGACTCCTCACTAGACCGGCATCAGACTCCTCACTACACCTGCATCAGACTCCTCACTACACCTGCATCAGACTCCTCACTAACCCTTATTTGTATAAGAGTCTTTAATAAACACTAATTTGTTAATTAAAAAGCTGAAGAATACAAATGACACATGATCATGGAATCACTTTTATCTCTCTACACATATAACGATTATTTACTCACCGTTTCTCATTAGTTTTTCTCATTGTTTTATGGGATCAGTGTTGGATTTTTTCCTTTCTGAGACCAGCACCAGCACCCCCCCCCAATACCACTACTACTACCAGCACCACCAGCTCACCAACACCCCCACCCCCACCCCCACTACCACCACCTGCACCACCAGCTCACCAACACCATCACCAGCATTAACAGCACCACCAGCACCTCCACCCCCACTACCAGCACCACCACCAACACCTCCACCATCACCACCAGCAGCAGCACCATCACCACCATCACCACCATTTCCACTAACAACAACATTACCACCACCAGCAGCAGCACCATCACCACCACCAACACCCCCACTACCACCACCACCTTTTCCACCAACAACATTACCACCAGCAGCAGCAGCACCATCACCACCACCACCATCACTAACACCTCCACCAGCACCACCAGCCCCAATGAAAATGTTGCCCATTTATTACTATACCCTCATTTAACTCATGAAGTCTTACATGCAGTTCCCCTCTTCTGATCTGCACAACTTTTAACTTCTAGTCATTGAGACTAGCATCAGTCAGAAATAAATAAATGAGGGCTAATTGTCAATATAATAATAATAATAATAATAATAATAATAATAATAATAATAATAATAATAATTTTTCGCTCATCTCAAATATACTTTCTCATGCTAGTTAACTTAGCTATTCTATGCTAGCTAATGTATATTACCAAAAAAACTCAACTTGTAGATATTTTTTGCTATGTTATTAGATTAGTATATTATCTTTTTAAGTCTTTCATCCCTCTGGATGGGATTTGAATGAGCTCTACAGACATGTTCCATGTTTTATTTTTTAATTTTTTTATTTTTGTTTATTTCTTATATTTAAAAAAACAACAAATCATACATTTTTTTTGAGTTACATTCAATTTTGTGGAATATCCATACATAAAACAAGTTCCTACAAACAGTTAGAAACGGACCCTCCTTTCCTTTCATTTGACGGTATTAAGACAGAAAAGAGCAGAAGATAACTGTGAAACAATAAGACGTAAAAAAATCGTGTGAAACAAAGATTTTGAAAAAACAAATTTGTATATATTTTCAGACGACACCACAGTGGATTTGACTCGGAATGACCTCCTCTGGTCGCTCAGAGACACCAGAGGGGCATCATTTATAAAAGAGAAATTTGATTAAACATAAAAATGAGGGAGTGAGAGAGAAAAAATGAGCCATAATCCCCCCTGAATCCCCCCAGAAAGCCACTAGGTCCTTCTCTGTGCTGGTCTTTGTCCCGGGAGACCTTCTGCTTTTTAGATATTCAGAGAGAGAGAGAGAGAGAGAGAGAGAGAGAGAGAGAGAGAATGAGAGTCTCTACTCCCCCCAAGTCTAATCTCAAACAAGAAAAAAAAAGCAACCTGGCCTGTTGGAGTGAGGTCTAACCTTCCTGTCTCGACTCTGGTTTCTTTTTTTTGTGCTATAATTCAGTGTTGTTTCACCTTGATGCTTAATCTGGCTGAGTTTCATTAACTAGAACAACTACATTTCTGGTATGAGGCAGATGTCCTTATCTAGAGCGACTTACAATTTATTTCCTTTTATACAACTGCAGGTTAAGGGCCTTGTTCAGGGACCCAGCAGTGGCAGCTTGGTGGATCAGGGCTGGGATTCAAACTCACAACCATCTGATCAGGAGCCCAACACTTTAACCACTAAGCTAAAACATCCCTCAGTTCATAACATCTCACTGAGCATCACACACCCTGATGTTTAGCATGTCCTGTACTCTAGCCCCAGCCTGGAGAAATCTCTGCACCACCCGCCCCCCCCACCACACCCCCCCGCGCGCCCCCACCCCTGTTTTCCCTCCAACCATCAGCGAGCTTGTACAGTTATAGCCCTCACTCCAAAAAGTGATGTTTCATCAGCGCTTGCATTTTATCCAGAGACTTTTTTTGCACCAGGCCTTAACTCACTGAGACAGAAGGAAGCAGAGGAGAAAGCAGCTGTCATCTTTAATCTCACACCGCCTTCATTAACATCAAACTTTAATCAGGCTTTCAGAATTCCTCTGTCTCTCTCGCTCCGGCTCACGCCGATCTTCATCCCACACCGAGGTGAGCAAACTGGGAAGTACATCACCTACGTCATGTTTTAAATAAGGAATAAAACATTAGTACGGGGGGTGTGCTGTAATCGGGAATGAATCAGAGATAAGCTGGTGGGATGAAGAGGTGTCACTGTCGCCACCTGGAGGTTTCAGTAACAGCACTTTCTGTAAGAACACCATGTCCGTCCCAAATCGCATACTTAGGCGCTATTATACATGCTAACCAGCAGTGCACTTCAAGAACCCAGATGATCATGCACTCATCTCCTGCAGCTTTGCTTATGAACAGAAAAAGGGGCGGAGCTACCAGGCGCTGACTCTGTGTGAGAAAACTTTTTCAGGATGACAGAACGGACGAGACGTCTTACAAACATCTAAATCAGGTCATGTTGTAATTCCTAAAGCTAGTGGCTTCACGCTACATGTGTTTGAACTGTGTCATTTGCCTTCGACTGGGAAATGAATTATACTTCCTGTTGCTTAAAACCGTTTAAGATGCTACGACCCGTCTAACATTCATGCACTAGATGCTAGAGGACGCAGAGCATGGTGCCAGTGATTTGGGATGCAGCTACAGTGCTTCATTCCTCTTATACCACAGCATATTTAAAAATGACTTGACATCTGTTTATATTTGTTATTGTCTATTTACGATTAATGTTATGGAAAGAAGTTCCATCTCACAACTCACACAAGAAGAATCACATCTCACCAACCTAAAAAAAATCAGAAAATAAAATACAGATTGTTAGGAAAGCGTAATTCTATTTCATTTCATTTGTATAGAGCTTTTAATAATAGACACGGTCTCAAAGAGGCTTTCGAGAAATAGAAAAAAATCAGAATAAAAAATGACAATTTTTAAAGTTTTTATAGTTATATTTATTATATATATATATATATATATATATATATATATATATATATATATATATATATATATATATATATATATATATATTCCTAATGATTGAGCCAGAGGCAACAGTGGCATGAAAAAACTCCCTTTTCTTTTCAATTTTCTTTGAAAAGAACCAGGCTCTCCATAATCTGCTCTAGCTGTAAGAAAGCACTCATTGATGTCTCCTTAACTAAAATGCTAAATATACACCGTTCAAGTATAACATTATGACCACCTGCCTAATATTGTGTTGGTCTCCCTTTTGCAACCCAAAACAGCCCTGACCCGTCCTGCACTGTGTATTCTGACACCTTTCTATCAGAACCAGCACAGAACCAGAACAGTAGCTCTCCTGTTGGATCGGATCACACGGGTCAGCCTTCACTCCCCACGGGCATCAATAAGCCTTGGCCACCCATGTCACCGGTTCACCACTGTTCCTTCCTTGGACCACTTTTGATAGATACTGATCACTGCAGACCGGGAACACCCCACAAGAGTTTTAGAGATGCTCTGATCCAGTGGTCTAGCCATCACAATTTGGCCCTTCATCAAACTCGCTCAAATCCTTACACTTGTCCATTTTTCCTGCTTCTAACACATCAACTTTGAGGGCAAAATGTTCACTTGCTGCCTAATATATCCCACCCACTAACAGGTGCCATGATGAGGAGATACTCAGTCTTATTCACTTCACCTCTCAGTGGTCATAATGTTATGCCTGATCAGTGTATAATCTATAAATATAGTGTAGTATAATTATTATATATAGTATAAATATCACCATACAGAAAACGTATTGAATCAACACCACCTGACCAATCAGACTTGAAAATTGAACTGAACTCAGAGAAGGCTGAAGATACAGCAGCTATCGAGTGATCAGTTTACACACCCGCACAGATCCACGAGAACAGCATCGGGAACAAATGCGAAAGCCGCATCGAAGATCATAGAGAATTAAAAACGTAGAACATGCTCTAAAACAGCCTGAACGCCACAACACCTCCCAAAGCACTGCACACACACACTCTCTCTCTCTCTCTGTCTCTGTCTCTCTCTCTCTCTCTCTCTCTCATTGCTTAAGAGCGTAGTACAAATCACAGCACACATTACCACAATGCAGCTTATTTACATATTCATAGAGATGTAAATTATTTAACACTCACGGCCACAGCATCACGCCAGCGTTATGCCTCACACACCGGCAGCATCTTAGACAATTATCTCACTCTACAATTCTATTCCTTCTGTTCTATTCATTTATTCAAATCTATAGACTTATTTAAGTTCTTAATTCTACACAACTAGTAATATTATAAATAAAATAAAGTTTTAACGTTACATTCATTAACATATATTTAAACTATTTTTTTTGGGTTTTTTTGCAAATATTTGCATTTATTAAGTGTGTCAAAATATTCAATATATCTTTAAAACATTACATTTTAATGAATATTAAAATATGTGTGGATTTAATGCGTATGGAAATGATTTTTATTTCATTTATTATTTATGTCGGATTTATTTTTTGTATGAATTATATACCTACTTTATTCCTATTTATTTATTTATTTATTTATTTATTTATTTATTTATTTATTTACTATTTAGGTATATTAATATTCTAACATTATAATTATTTATTCATGTACAGCATATTTATCCATAAGCGCTGGATAACATGGTGCTTTTTATTTAACTTCATCATTTTCTAAATTAAAAATAAATAAAATTGCTAGAATTTTGATGATAAAAAATAAATTGTTCATGGTTTATAGTAAATATTTTTTTTTAAATCATTGTTTTTATTTATTTATTAATTTTTAAATCAAATAATATTTCTATTACTGGCTTTAATTGCAAATTAATATTGTACATTTTAATGTATTTATTATATATATATATATATATATATATATATATATATATATATATATATATATATATATATATATATATATATATATATATATATATTAGACATTAATTATACTGATATTATTTAATATATTTTGTAATGTATTTTTACAGATAGACATATCTCACTGAAACAAAATAATAATTAAACTGGAAATATGTTTTCTCTCATAGTTAAAAATGTAGTTAATGTGAATAATAATAATAATAATAATAATAATAATAATAATAATAATAATAATAATAAATTGATGAACTGTTTTAAGAAATATGTTTGGTGTGAATATGAAGGTTGGTGCAGTGTGTGAAGGAAGTTCTGAGAGTATGAAGTCTGCAAAAGTCAAAGGACACACACACACACACACACACACACTCAGACACGAGCACAGAAAGACCTCCAGAAAAGGACACAAGTGGCAGAAGCTGTACTTCCTCGAGTGTGCAGACCCCCTCCCTCACGCACTTCCACTGCTCACTCACTCACTCTCTGCCTTATACATGCACACACACTTCCACACATACACACACTCACGGAGGGAGGCTCACACCATCATCACCCCTCGCAGGAGGAACAGATGCCCGTACTCACTCAGTGTCCTGACATCCTGTGCTGGAGAACTTCCCTGATTTCTTTCTTCTTCTTCTTTTTTTTCTACGCTCGTCCATCTTGTCCTTAAGATGGCCGATCAGTGGAGCAGAGACGCCTTAGTGACCATCGCAGCAGAGCCAGCTGTGTATCTTAATCCCAGACCTGGGCTCTGGGCTCTATCCGAACCCCGTCCATGCAGTTTTCCCACTCATACACAATCTGGCGTCCCGTGCCGGGTTTCTCTGCATCTGCTTGCAAAAGCAAAGCGCAATCAATATGGAAGGGGCGCGCTATTTTATGATTGGAGAAGTTGTGTTGTGTTTTTTGGTGGTGAAATTCATTATTTAGTATCTGAACCTTCAGCTATTCCGTATCATTTATTCATAAAGTCCCTTTTTGCCAGAAGGAAATGGATACAGAGAGAGAGAGAGAGAGAGAGAGAGAGAGAGAGCGGGGGGTAAGAGGAAGATAGGAAACAAAGCAGAGGGGCATTAGAGGTTCAGATTGATGATATTGATCACATAGCATCTTGAAATAAATTGAGGGAGGGAATTATGGACATGATTGACAGATGAAAACCTCATATGGCTTCCAGGCCTTGAACATCAGACGAGTACGCTGCACTGATTGAACTGAGAGTGCTCTGACAACACACACACACAAACACACACACACACACACACAAAGAGTGAGAGAGAGCTCCAAAGCTTTGCTTGTTTGTGCTGCTGCAAAAAAAACCCTGAGCTATGATTATATGGATGTGTGTAAAGTGAGGCAGGTTTAAAAGTTCAAAAATAAAAAGGCCCCAGAAAACTGCTGCGATCGCTCACACACATAATGAAAACAAATGTAAAGCCAAGCAGGGAATAAAAACCGAACACAATATAGCTCAATTCGACACCAAAAACAAGCAAATCTTTTTCCGTCACGCGTATAATAATAAAAGCGCATGCTTTAGCGCAAAAGCAGAGGCCTAGAGCCTGACAAGGGAAAATAATCAGAAATTTCCTCGCCCCCCTTTTGAATTATTTACATCGACTTGCCACTACACCAGCAGTGCCGAATTGCTAGAATCGATCTCCGTCAGCGGGTGAGAAACAATCACTACCTGTAGACGGAGTGCGCACTTTGTAGGGTGCAAGGAGGAGGATGCAGTGCAAGCGAACACCTTTCACCTTTACTAGCTGATCAGTCCACTGTCTGAAACAAGCTTCTCTCTGTTTCTGCTTAGGTTGAGTATCCATGGCTCTGGGTGTCTCACACACACACCCACACACACACACACACACACACACACACACACAGAACTAGGCTAATGTCGATCTGAGTGTCTTTGTAATGTATTTTTATTGATTTGTCTCTTACCTTAGGTAAAACATGTGGCATCCAGGGAAAAACCACCAGATGTCACTGCGCCTGAATTCAAGCATAATTCAAGCTAATAAAAATAAATAAATAAATAAATAAATACATAAATAAATAAATAAATGTAGATTTATCATTAAAGTGACAGAAATATTCCAATTCTAGCAAAATTCTGATTAAAAAACATACAAAAAATAATATAAAATGAATAAATGAATAAATAAATAAATAAATAAATGTATATATTTCATCCAAGTGATGTAAAAATATTTTTATTCTAGCATAGTTCTGATTAAATGAATGAATGAATGAATGAATGAATGAATGAATGAATAAATAAATAAATAAATAAATGTACATTTATCATTAAAGTGACATAGAAATATTTCTATTTTAGCATAATTCTGATTAAAAAAAAATGCATAATAAATATATGTACACATATCACCAAAACGATGTAGAAATATTTTTATATACATTCTAACCTCAGTTTGATTTTCTGACAGATGCTTGTCAGTGAAGCAAACTTAAAAACTCAGTATCAAGCAAATGATGTTTCTTTTCAGACTTCTATTTATTTATACAAACAGTTAATATTTCAGAAATTACAGATAGAATTGACGGTATTGTTTAATCGACACTAAACTAACATGTCCTTGTATTCCATATAAAGGAACACAGACCGACAACCTGTCAGCATTAACGTACATATTTCACCAAAATGATGTAGAAATATTTCTACTATACATAAATTCAGCTTTCTGAAGAGACCATGTTAAGTGATAACATAATTCTATTTTTAAACAAATAAAACTATGTTAAAATCACATTTTTGTTTGAGAAATAACTTATTATTTATCTGAAACTGTTTGAAGGAGATGGTTTCCGTTTTAAGGACTGAATTTGTAATATAGAATTATATCAGTAATATCAATAAAGAAAAATCTATATGTATATTTTTTCAACTATGAAACAAAATAAAATAAGAGAAAAAAACAAAAGAATATTTAATTAAGATTTAAATATAAATACTATAACAGGACTAGCACTATCTAGCAATTTTCTTTGCTTATTATTAAGCAGATGGTGTTTCTTTTCAGACTTTTATTTAGGCAAACAGCTAATATTTCATAATTAGAGCTAAAAATGAATGTATCGGACACAAAGACACTGTACTGAGGTGAGGATGCTACTGTTACACTGATGTCCTTGAGGAATACAGACAAACCGATAAGATAAGATAAGATAAGATAAGATAAGATAAGATAAGATAAGATAAGATAAGATAAGATAAGATAAGATAAGATAAGATAAGATAAGATAAGATAAGATAAGATAAGATAAGATAAGATAAGACTTTATTGATCTCACATTGGGGAAATTCACATGTTCCAGCAGCTCGATGATACAGAACAGAGGTCAAAGAAGATTTAACAAAATAAAGTGCCAATGTAATGTAAGAGCCTTGTCTTTTCCAGAGTTACAGTATAACTACACAAATATATTATTATTATTATTATTATTATTATTATTATTATTATTATTTTTACAATATTTATCTATATTTTTAAGATATATGACCTCTGATTTATATACAGTGTCTGATGTTAGAACCACATTAAATGCCCATTAGGTAATTTCCTCCTAAACTTCCCTTTTAAAGACCTCATGGAGAATTCATGAGCCGTTATTATGAATTATTGAGGTGTGTCGTAAATGCCCATTTCATAGTCGGAGTATCTTTACTTTTACCTTTGTAATGAATCAATTTCAATTAATGCCATAATGTCTCCCCCAGGCTTTACTGTACTGCACAGGTAGGCAGGTGCGTTGTGCTGGAAACACCCAGACAAACAGCAGCGTTCAGTCATCATTAGGTCTCATTGTGTTCTTTCTCATCCTGATTGCCCGCTCACTTCCTCCCAGACCACTCGCTCTGACATGATGAACGATTATTGTTTAGCGAAAGTAAAAAAGTATTGATCTGGGACGGTGGATGTGCGTTTGCGTCTGATGAATATGGTGTGCAGACAAACTTTTTTTCCACCTGGGCACATCCTGCCACCCTGGGGAGTCGACTCAAGCCGATGATGTCATAAACTCAAGAAGAGATGCAAGAGAAAGTCATGAGGGAGCTTCATTTTCCATCTCAATGGCAAACACACACAGACACACACTTATCCATCATCTACAATGACTAGCTTCCTAGCATATCAGATTCCTTATCTAAAGGTTTATGGCTCCGTTATCTTCTAGATTTGTGGCAGCGTCTCTTGCCAAAGATTTGTCTAAATGTTTCTCTAAATGCTAAGAAGATTTTTAATAGCGACAAATCACAAGTAAATACAAACAGGCAGACAGACAGCAGCAACAAAAGTTCAGACAGACAGGCAGAGAATGGCCAAAGAAATACGAGCAGGCACGTAGGAAAAAAATAAACACAGACAGGAAACAGTCAGGCAGACAGGTAAAAGGAAAGAAAGTCAGACAGGCAAGAGTAAAGACAGACAGACAGACAGACAGACAAAAGGCAGGCTGATATGCAAACAAACAGAAAAAAGCAAAGAAAGACAGACAGACAGGCAAAAACAAAGGCAGACAGATGGGCAGGGTGAAGAAATACAGACAGACAGACAGACAAAAGGCAGGCTGATATGCAAACAAACAGAAAAAAGACAGACGGGAAGGAGTGAAAAAAATACAGACAGACGGGCAAAAACAAAGGCAGACTGACAGGAGTAAAGAATAACTGGCAAAAATGCAGACAGACAGCAGCAAGAAAGGTTGAGACAGACAGACAAATAGTGGCAAAAGCAAGCAGGTAAGCAAAGAGTTAAAAACACAGACAGACAAGCAGGCAAGTAATCAGACAGACAGGCAAAATAAAGAAAGATGGGCAGGCAGACAAGACAGACAAGAGTAAAGACAGACAGACAGGTAAAAACAGGCAGACAGACAGACAGACAGACAGACAGGCAGACCAACAGGCAAAAGTAAGCAGCAGTCCAAAAGACAGGAGAAAGTAAAGAAAGACAGACGGGCATGGGTGAAGAAAGACAGACAGACAGGCAGGCAGAAAGAAAGACAGGCCACAGCAAAGGCAGACAGACAGAGAAGAATAAAGAAATACTGGCGAACAAGCAGACAGACAGAGACGAAAAGACAAAAGTAAGGAAAGGCAGACAGACAAGAGGACAGACAGAAAGTAACCGCAGAATGATGTAATAAACATTCAGTATAGTAGACATATAAACATATCCAGAGAAGCAGGATAAAGTCCTTCATCAGCTGCATAACAAAGTGCTTCTGAAGCTAACCTCGTCATTTTACTTCAACCTTTTAACCTTCAAATTGTCTCTGCACCTCATAAAACAGGCTACATCACTTTTGTCTCCAGTTACTCTTTCCACCTTCAGACCACATGACCTCCCTTTCCTGCCTTTCTTTCCATCCAAACTTCTCCTCCCTCTCTATAAGACTTTTTCTTGGTTTTCTGCCTACGTTTCCAAGAAGTTCTTCTTCCTTGGAATGAACAAAGGCCCAGATACTTTTAGCACTATTTTAGCCACTTGCCTTGATAAATACTGTCCTCTCTCTTTATGATTAGCCACATTACCCCCCAAAGCCATGGCTTTCTGATATCAGAGTACGATATCAAGCTCAGGACAGTGAAAAAGTAGTAATATGGGTTAAATGATCTCAGTAATCTGGTCAGTTGTCAGTCGTGTCTACCTAATGTTCCAGTGTTAACTTAGCTGCAAAACGCAATTTTTACTAGGACACCCAGGTCTCCACTTTCAAGTGTTGGACATTAATATACATACAGTCTCATCATCACATACCCATCTGCCTTCTAAACACTGGTTTCACTCTCTCACCTCACTGACATTTCAATCTTCTCCTCACTAGCTGGCCTAAGCTTTGTCCCCTTGACTCATTCCTCTGTGACTTCCTTATGCTCCTCCCTGGACTCATCCACGCCAGCCAAAAATACCTCATCTCATACAAACTAACCACCATATTGTAGCAGGTATGGATAACATCATACATATAGAACTATAGGCCATTTTTATCCCCAAAAATGTTTTTTTGAAATGTTTTCTTTCGAAGAATTACTTCTACACCAGCTTGTGTCTAGCCTTGCAATCCACTGCATAACAAGAACTGCACTGTGGGGTGGTGGTAGCTCAAGTGGTTAAGGCTCTGAGTTGATGATCAGAAGGTTGGTGCTCAAGCCCCAGCACTAACAACTTACCACTGTTGGGCCCTTGAGAAAAGTCCCCAACCTCCCCTGCTTCAAGGGAGCTGCAACATGGCTGACCCTGCACTCTGACCCCAACCTTGGCACAGTGATATGCAAAGAAATAATTTCACTGTGCAGTAATGTAATGAGAAATGAAGGCTACTTTACTTAAATGAGGAAATCCTTCAAGGTGTATAAGGAGATAAGATGTCAAATCAGGTGATGACTTGTATACCACAAGGATCTGTGCCTGGCCTTGACACAGTATTAGGCAACCTCTTGGATTGTCTTGTTACTGCTATGTTGATGACACTCAGCTGTTCCTCTAGAAAGCATACATCCAATTCAATACCTTGAAGAACTTCTGGTCCTTGTCATCCCAGCATTTGGCAGACGTCCTTATCCAGAGTGACTTATATCATTTTATACAACTGAGCAATTGAGGGTTAAGGGCCTTGCTCAGGGGCCCAGCAGGGGCAGCTTGGTGGACCTGGGATTTAAAATTCACAACCTTCTGATCAGTAGTCCAACACTTTGACCACTAAGCTACCACATCCCAGCAAACCCAAAGATCAAAAGTGTTAGCTGTGCATTTGGTTGGATCGTATTTTATGTTCAGTAGATGACCAGAGCAAGCACTTCTGACATTTACCATATTTTTATGCCAATATGGTGGAACCTGTGCGATCATTCGAAGCAGCTTGCAGACTGTCACTGTTTGTCTGCCACCTGGCCTTAGCTCTGGATTGCCAGCGATTAACTAGAACAGCACTAATCTAAGTGAAATGGATTTAATTTTGTTCTAAATGGCAACCTTAAAAGTTGCCAAATTGTCTATAAAAGCTTCGATGTTTCCCAGGTTCCACTTCCACTCCAGTTCATTGAGCTTAAGCTGCTGTAAGTTAAAAACCTTGATCTGGATTTAAAAAATATACCAAATATGAATCTAAACATAAATATAAACAACACCGACAGACAGACAGACAGACAGACAGACAGACAGGTTGTCAGATTTATATGCACAGACTAAGTATACAAGGAACAGCTACACAGTAGAAGAGGCAGTGACTATGAACTGAAAGGAAGTGTGAAGGAGTGTGTAAGTGTGTCAAACCCTCAAACGTGTGCTGTTGTTCCCATCTAAAGCCTCTAATATACACCATAGATATACACTATAACTCTTGCATCATTAGTGTGCCAACACACACGAACACGTCTGTCATACACACTCACACTCCAACATGACAAGTACTGCTCCTCTATAATAACACTAGAGGAGCCGAGACTCTCCGCTCCCTACGTCCCCCTCAGTCCCCTCGTTATCATGCCTAAGCAGGAGCTGTGAGGGTATGAATTGATTTGCTGGGTTCCTCTGGGAGCTCACGCTACTCTCTCTCTCTCTCTTTCACACACACACACACACACACACACACACACACACGCATGGTGCACAGGTAGTGGGGTCTGCAACATTCCGTGGCACACGGCTACATTGTTATCTCCATGCAACCTTTGACCTATGATGCATTGGCACAGATGAAAGATGGTCATCAGCATCATAGGAGTGTGTGTCTGTGTGTGTGTGTGTGTGTGTGTGTGTGTGGGTGTTGGACAGGCAACAATCAGAATCATGCTCCACCTTTTGAAGCTCAGCTCCACTGGGAAGCAATGAAACATTGATGAGTAGCGTCTGTGTGTGTGTGTGTGTATTTGTGTTTGTGTGTTAATATGTGTATTTGTGTATAGTGTGTGTGTGTGTATGTTTGTGTGTGTGTGTGTGCGTGTGTGTGTGTGTGTGTGTAGCAAAGGCCGGATGGCACTGGGGGCAAATAAAGCATCGTCTCAGGTGTAGTGGGTATTACGAGTCTGAGGAATGGCTAGTTTACACACACACACACACACACACACAGACACACACAGAGAAGTGGGCTGCAGGGTTATAAGACACTCATAAAGATGGCTTCCTCTCTTATTAGAGCCTGTCACTCTGGGTGTCTGTCAATAATGTGATTAATAAAAGCACACAGCTGACAGGCTGCCAATCAGCACACACACACACGCACACACACACACACACACGGCAAGAAGAAAAAACACAGGAGAGAAAGAAAGAGCAAAGACAGAGGGATGTTCTCTACCTCCTCCACAGGTGAGGGTCAGAATGGGTTGGCTCTTGTTTTTACTGTCCACTATTTTGACAAGCGGTCTGACAGATTCACACACACACACACACACACACACACACACATGTCTGACAATACCATCAAACCTGTTGACCAGAGAATCTGGAGTAATTGGGGTCTGTGTGTGTGTGTGTGTGTGTGTGTAATATAAGCATTAACATCAAGCAAAACTGATGGAACCACTTTTTATTGGTGCTATAATGAAATGCAACTAAAGATCATTTAAAATTTCTGACCTCTAGGAAAAAACAAACACAAGGCTCTTTTTTTTTGACCCCAAGACTGGGGACCTGGTTTCCTCAAGCCCAAGTTCAGGAAGTGACATCAAATCAACATGGCTGCTCCCAGCATCATCACCAGGAAACCCAGCAGCACTTTAGTTATACTGTGCATGCTAGTATCATCTTTATGTCTTATCACCATACAGAAATTCTTATTTTTTAAATCTGATGTAGCAATTATGGATATATATAGTTTTGAGGAGGTACAAATACAATCACTCATTAGAGATCAAAATTAACAAAAAAATAGATAAATAGATAAATAAATAAATAAATAAATAAATAAATAAATAAATAAATAAATAATAATTATTTATTTTCAATTTATTTTACCAAATTTTTTAAAATATTTTTTTTATTCATATTTTTGATTTATTTATGAAAATCAAATTAAGCTGGGACTAATTAGGTACAATATTAAAGTATGTACTTTTCACAGCGTATTAAAAAACCTACACTTTGATTTATTGCTGTTGTAGAAGATTTATAAAACACTGAATACGCACATTAGCTGTTGAATATTTTCAGGAAATATTACAGCACTCCTTGCCATATTTTATTCCTTACATAGTATTCAACATATTTAATAATAATAATAATAATAATAATAATAATAATAATAACAACAACAATAATAATAATAATAATAATAATAATAATAATAATAATAATAATCTACTGTATGAATATGTATGGGATCGACAGTGAAGAAGGGATTTTCTGTTTGTTAACACGCTGGATGTGTTTATAGTCCGGTCTCATAGTGGACGCTCTTAGTGTATGGAGGTACAATGTGATGCTACAGACATAAAAACGTATGGACAGTGCTGAATGTCGGTATGGAAATGATAATACAGAGCTGGAGTGTGTGTGAGAGAAAGAGAGAGAGAAAGAGAAAGAGTAAGAGAGAGAGAGAGAGAGAGAGAGAGAGAGAGTCCCAGAGAGACTGATTAACCCTCATCTGTCAGAGGATGAAGAGATCTCAGAGGGATGAGTGTGAGGCGATGGGGATCAGTGCGATTGTGCTCAGGCTGGAGAGGATTAGAGCGAATGAACACATACTAGAGCAAGACAACGTGTCTAGTGCTGCTCAGTCGAGGAGATCGGACGTGTGTTCTAATCTCCGCGTGATGGTTCTGCACTCATCTGAGAAGCTTTGCCGGGTCTACCGAGGCGAGAAAGCTGCTCGAGAGCCTGGGTGTCTTGACATACTACAACTCCAATGTGATCCGAATGAATAATAATAAAAAAAGAACGGGTAGAAAGATGATCAGTAAGCTTTCAGACCTGTAGAATGTGTGAGAATATCATGATCATGGAGAGTGTCTGGGAGGGAATTCCTTTATTACTGACAGAAATGCTAGTTAATTCAATTCAATGTATTTGTATAGCACTTTTAACAATGCACATTGTCTCAAAGCAGCTTTGAGGAAGTATATAAACACAGAAAAAATTCAATTTAAAGTTAAGTTACTATTTATCGCTAACATTTATCCCTACAAAGTGCACTGTGTATTCTGACACCTTATCCTGTCCTGCACTGTGTATTCTGACAGCTTTCTATCAGAACCAGCATTAACTTCTTAAGCAATTTGAGCAACAGTAGCTCTTCTGTTGGATCGGATCACACTGGCCAGCCTTCTCTCCCCACGTGCATCAATGAGCCTTGGCCGCCCATGACCATGTCTCCGGTTCACCACTGTTCCTTCCTTGGACCACTTTTGATAGATACTGACCACTGCAGACCGGGAACACCCCACAAGAGCTGCAGTTTTGGAGATGCTCTGATCCAGTGGTCTAGCCATCACAATCTGGCCCTTCGTCAAACTCGCTCAAATCCTTACGCTTGTCCATTTTTCCTGCTTCTAACACATCAACTCTAAGGACAAAATGTTCACTTGCTGCCTAATATGTCCCACCCACTAACAGGTGCCATGATGAGGAGATCATCAGTCTTATTCACGTCACCTGATTGGTGTATAAAGGTTCATTTCTGTCATTAACACACATGCAAACTTGCTCAGGATCGATCTGAATGTTGATGTCATAAAAACTCAGGCCATGCTAATTCATTATACAAAACATTCCAGATGTGTTTTATTCCTCTTATACCAGCAGTTTGCTTTATATGCATGCTAATATTTAGTTTTTATGGATACAAAATAACACTTTGTTTTTATTTGTTTATAGATATTGTAGAAAATTGTAAAACAAGTATCACTTACGCTATAGCAGCTGTGAATATACATTTCTGTCAACTCCGCCTCCGTTATTTTAAAAATGCTTGACATGTTTCTAAGATTTTCTAATGTTGGACAATCTTATAAAAACATCTCTTAACAAAAAACTTCATATCAAATATAATTTGTTAAATAAATAAATAAATAAATAAAATATTAATGAACATCTGTTTATGTAAATTCTCCTTCCTGCTATTAAATATAACATTTTTTGTAAAATAAATAAATGAATAAAAAAGAAAAAAAAAATCTATTTAAATAATTTATCTTTCCTACAAGCTCCTTTGTCAGTTGTTACTATAGAAACTATAATTATTAGTAGAAGTGTGTTATTATTAAACATGGGATTGGAATTACACCTGGAACTATCCATCCATCCATCTATCCATCCATCCATCCATCCATCCAATTTCGGTTCCACTTATCCTTCACAGGGTCCCAGAGAACCTGGAGTCTATCCCAGGGGTCTTAGGGCACAAGGTCGGGGATACCCTGGACATGGTGCCAGTCAATCACACACCCATTCACACACAATTTAGAGATGCCAATCAACCTACAACACAAGTCTATAGACTGGGGAAGGAAACCAGGGAACCCAAAGGACATGCAAGACTCCACCCACACTCCACACAGGGCATCGAACCTCCAACCCCAGAGGTGTGAGGCAATGTGTTAGCTACAAAACCAATAAGCCACCATGCCCTCTTAGCCAACCTAGTGACAGTAAAGGAATCAATGATGTTGTGTAATGATATTTTGTTCAGCAAAACAACCTGATGATGTGAATTTGCTTTAAAAAAAAACAAAAAACACACAAACTAGGAGGTGCTTTGGCGTTTTCAGGGATTTGTTGGGAATCTTCTTCATGAGTGGACATGATAGCGTCCAGCATCATTCAGCCCGGTGTTTAGCGCTGTCTAGTTATAATGAAAGTTAAATACAGTAATCCAGATCTTGAAATTGCCTTTAGCTAACAGAGAGAACAGAATAAAATGGAGCCATTCGTGTTTCCAGAATTCCACAGCTACAAACGTTACGGTGATGTTGTAGGAACGTTCCACGACAGTCGCATAGCTAATCATTTTAAGAATACTTCTATTCCAGCTGATTTCAGGGTCATTTAGAAAACAAGGGGAAATAAAAGTGTGCATTAAACATCCCTCTACCCTGTGATTTCCTCTCCCACCTGTGCACACACACCCACCTGCCACCAGGAGGATCCACCAGCCCTCGTAAAGGCACCCAGGGGCTCCATTTCCATTTCTATCGATCAGTGCTGAAATGAAGAGGAGATAGATCAGGGGTTTGAGTTGTATTGGTATAAAATCTAAACAGATGGACCGGGCCAATGGGACTGAACATTGCTAAATAGTGCACACTACAGGAGGGTTCAAGGAAGAAAGCTCATGCTCGTGTTGTTGTTTTATGGCCTTGGGTGTAAAAAATAAAAGGCTGATGTGTGAAATGAAATGGCTGTGGCGCTCGGGCTCGCTCTCCATCCATCACCGAGGCGATATGGCCGATGTTTATTAGAAATGATCCTCACCATCTGCGGCGTTCAGAGGCTCCTCATTGGCCGGAACGCAGACCCAAATGCTGCTTAATTATTGATGTGTGTATATTGCTGATTTCGATGTTCTCCTCCCTCCCTCCCCAGTGTGTGTTTGAGAGAGAGAGGCGCAAATTTATCTCACTCGCTGCACTGCTTTTACACTATCTGCAGTGTGTGTGTGTGTGTGTGTGAGGGTGTGTGTGTGTGTGTGTGTGTGTGGTCTCAGTGGAGGTGTCCTCAGCATTTACTACATCCAAAGATGTGTCTCAACACACACACTGCAGCCATTTACCTGTCGCAACTGATGCACTGCAACACAACACAAAATTGAGAGCCATGATCGCCAGTTGATTACATTCACTCTCTCTCTCTCTCTCTCTCACACACACACACACACACACACAATTAACACACACTACAAAGTGCACTTATTCCATCAGCTCTCCAACACTAATTTATTACCGCATTAATACAATGCTGTATTACAATTGTGTCTTACAGAAATGTCATCACACGCCTTCCACACGTGAATATGTGAGTAAAACATAATGCAGAAAATAAAGATTCATCATGAACTCATGGCAATAAAAATTCTATAATATGATCAACGTGGAAAATAAAAGTAAATGATGAAAACTAAGGAATTCAATAAAAATAAAGGTGAGAAATTAATACGAAACAATAAATGAATTCTGATAAATTAAATAGGAATCAAGTCTGAATTAAACGTTAAAAATAAACCAAATCGTGTAAAATGTGAAAATAAATTAATCCCGTGCAAGAAAATAAATCAATTGTGTAAATAACAAGAAAATAAATCAATTGTTCAAATCACATGAAAAGTGTCTAAATCATGTGGAAAAAAAATATTTGTGTGTAAATTACATCTGAAAATAAAATAAATCATGTGGAAATAAACGATTTATGCGTAAATTGTATTTGAAAATAAATCAGTTGTGTAAATCACATGAAAATAAATGGTGTGTAAATCGTGTAAAAAAATATTTGTGTAAATTACATTTAAAAAGTGAATGAATTGTGTAAATCATATGAAAATGAGTAAATTGTGTAAAACACTTGAGAAAATAAATGAAGCGTGTAAATAGTGTGAAAAAAAGAGCAAATAAAATTACATTTGAAAATACAAATAAATGAATTGTGTAAATTCACATGACAATAAATAAATTATGCAAAAATTTAAAAAAGTAAAATTCACAAGAGAATCATATCATTATTCTCACGTGCGAGAGAAAACTAGGGAATTCCTCTAAATTAGAGACGCTGCGATTAAAGGACAAAGGAAATAAGGGGACACATTTGT